>NC_027755.1:39834518-39837660 GCF_000695525.1 Brassica oleracea var. oleracea
TACCGAGGGAAATGTTCCTCGGAATTTACCGAGGGAAATGTTCCTCGGAATTTACCAAGGGACATGTTCCTCGGAATATTCCGAGGACGATGTCCCTCGGTATATTCCGAACGTTTTTTTATAAACGGATCGATCGATGGATATATGTCCAAAAACGCATCGATCGATGAACTTCCGAGGAAATATCCCGACGAAGTTCTCCCTCGGTATATTCCGAGGAGATTTCCGACAAACTAGTGAACCTCGGAATTTCCTCGGAAATTTTTTTTCCTCGGAATTCCGTCGAAAAATTCCGAGGGATTTCCGAGGAAAGAAGAAATTCCGAGGAATTATTTCCGAGGACTTGTTTCGTCGGTATGTCGTCCGACGATTTTTTCCCTCGGTATCCTTGCTGTTTTCTTGTAGTGTATTATGTTGACCACATACTAAGTACACAGATTTTATAAAACGAGCATGCGTTGCAAAAGTCAAATCAATGATGTTTTATGATAAAGAAAACATGTTCTTTTTCATGGTTTTGAAATGGTGAAAACGGTCACTGCATATCAATACTACCTTTATATTCCACAGTTCTATTTTAGGGATGGAGAGCAGTCGTATCACATCTTTTCTCATACAAAACTTGTCGGCTACAATTTTTTTTTTTTTGCCATTTATCATTTATCAATGCTACCTGCAGTGATCATCTGCCTTCTAAAATAGTGTTCCAATCAGCAACATAAAATGTGACTTAACAACAATCATGATAGTCAACCGGATTCGAGTTTTGTGGCTGAAAAGAGAAGACACGAGAATTAATTTCTCATCAATTTTTGTTTCTCTTTTCTAAAGATGTTAAAAACAACCATTGAACTATTGATTGGGAGCCTTTGGATTTTGGAAAGAATATTTCTTTGGAATGAGTGATTCTCATAATTACCTCAGCACCATAAAAGTTACCATATACACATCCTCATATGGAATTTTATCTTTTATTACTCACTCTAAAAAGTACATATACATGGGCTCATCGTATATATACAGATATTTATCTATACTCAAAACAAATATTTAAAGTCCAAACTCATTTTATATATTTATGTTTCTTACTCAAAATCCTTTTATTTATTTTTAAAATAACCTATATTTAATTGAAATAGAATCAATCGAATTCCATACATCTTTAAGCTCGTGTGTCACAGTAGTACTACAAAACTACTCATTATATAAATTCGTGACCACACAAAAAGCTACACCTTTTCAGAACGAGGAAAGATGAAATTTATATTACAATTTTCGCAAAGGAGATTCTTTCTTAAATAATTTGGTTCGAATATGAAAACCACATATGGGCTTCACTTATTAGAGGAATGTAAGCTAGAAACGAAGTTATAGATGGAGCCCACACAAGAAAAAGAAAGGGACATACATACATGAATATATAATATGTATGTAAGGTTATGTTTGATCTTCTTCCTAGCTTTCTTTTCCATCATCAGCATACACACACATATATATAATAGCCATTATCAATATATATGTAAAGGCTTTAGAAATAGCCATTAGACTTGTGGCCTGCAACTGTCTGGTCTAATTGCTTGCCTTTTTTGTTGCCATCCAGCTTTAATCCAAAGTGAATGTGAGGAAAATGTGCCCACTACACACAAAAAGGCAATTTTAAAAATATGTACTGCAATAAAACTCCACCAATTGCGCATAGCAGATCCACTATCTTATTGGTATATACACATATTTCAAAAAATTCATCCTAGCTCATGAAAGAAACAAACCCTAGGGTTTTCCCACCTCAACCATTATAATTTGTTTATGAAATCTCTAATACTAAATAGAAGATATTAGCGAATCATGTGTTTGCAAATCATTTTTTGTATTATTTAAGAGATAGCATTAAAAGAAAATTGTTAATAAATTCATTTTATGAGAAAACACTGCATTCGAGAAAGTTGTAATATTTTAGCTGTGATATACGTACAAAATAAAAAGTTGTGATTTATGTTTATATACAAACAATTATTCATTTCCATAGTCTTCATATTTCTGACATCATCTGTTCTATTATAAAGAATTATGTTTGGAGCTTCTCTAGTTCACATATTTGTGTAAGAATGATAAAGAAGGAAGCTTACATTTTTAGCAGCGGTGCTAAACGCCTCACGGTGGCTGATCGCTGGATTGCCAGCTTTGATCCTTTGAATTTCCTCTCTAATTAAGAAGAGAGAGTTGTTAAAAGTTGTAGCGAAACAGTTGATAGAAAATTTTCATTAAAAGTATTAGAAAGTTACTTGATGAATCTGTTGTAGGCCGAAGGAACGCGTTGTCTTTTCTCCGGCGCTGCCATGAACATATAGTTATGGACTCATTGCATATATATGCACACAAATTTTAAATATACTTGTGATGCTTGTGCATTAAATGTGACAGGAAAGATCGACTTACGACGAATAGGAGGCATTCTAGGAGCCTCCTGATCGACATTTTCTGACAATGTGGTTGAAAAATTGTTGGAGCTCCTGGAAGATGATCCCCATTCTTTCCTTGTCACCGAAGAGGTTATGTGTTGCTTAGGCTGCTTCACGATTACAATTAGACTATATCATCCAGAACTCTACATGCATGGTAACAAAAACATGCTGAAGTCTTAAGGATATTTCTATGTATGATACCTGAAGATCTTGATGAATGGGAGGAGGCGAGCTTTGATGAAGTGAAACTCCAATGTTGAGAGAGAGCAAATTGGTACAATGGCCACATCTCACCGTCACAAGTGTGAACAAACTTGCGTATGGTACACTTACCTGATCATATATTTGTAAGATCTCTTAAGTGATAGTATATATATGCAGACAAGTTTTTGTCTTGTTTACCAGTTTCCTATATTTTGATTGGCTGGTTAATCAAATCTCTAATGTAATGGTGGGAAGAACTTTCTTAATTATATTGTGCATGCACTATTTAAAGAGTTATTCTTGGGTTCACCCCCTAGGGTGAACCTTTAGGTTCGCCAACCAATAGAAAATTGTCATTTTAAATCTAGTATCTTTTAATTAAGGAAACCAAATAACTTGCAAATTATATTATTTTTTCAAAATAAAATTTAAAAATAAATAAAAATAATATATAAAAAACGAATTCAAAAAAAAAA
>NC_027755.1:39837942-39867298 GCF_000695525.1 Brassica oleracea var. oleracea
CTTAATCTTAAACACTAAACTCTAAATCTTAAAAATAAATATTTTTTTTAAATAATATTTTTTTAGAAATATTGTTATTTTTATTTATTTAATTTTTTATTTTTTATTTTAAAAGCATAATATAATTTGGCAAGTTATTTTATTTCCTTAATTAAAAGATACTAGATCTAAAATGACAACTTTCTATTGGTTGGTGAACCTAAAGGTTCACCATAGGGGGTGAACCCAAAAAAAGTTCCTATTTAAATGAGGACGTTTTAAATATTATTTATGTTAACTATTCCATCCTATATGGAACAGTACATTTTTGGTTAATCATAGAACAGTAATTTGATTTGACAAATGCATATCCAACTAAGAATTTCGAGGATAAAGCAAACTATAGGTTTTCTTTTGTTGACTTACAAATAGATCAGTCAAATAAAATGCATAATAAATCAACTGAAGATTAATATTATTTAACGTTTATTTCAGAATATATTTCATTTGTAGTTTCTGTAATTATTCACAAATAAATAAACAAAATATTTGCTGACAAAAAAATAAACAAAATAAACAAAATATTTGCGTGGTCTAGTACCTTCAATTATATATAGGGAACAATTTACATAGTACCTTCTTAATTAAAACAATGGTTTGTGTTTATATGAAATGAAATCAGATAATTAATTTTTTTAATATACATGTAAATTAAAGATAGTCCTATAGTAGTTTTTATTTTATTTTTAGAACATAAAAAAGTTAGAAGAATTATCAAGTACAATCATATTTTTACTCGGATCCAAAACACTGATAACTGTCATGCATGCTTCTACTTTCATTTTATTATTAATTGAAAAACATTGTATAAAACAGTAACTTTAGAATCTCTATATATATGTTTGTATATGAGATGGGTGTATTTTTGCGTAGGGTGGGTTCTGATTAGTTATATGTCTGACACACAATCCTCAAGGCAACATGATAAAAGATAGCAAAGATATGAAGAATGGTTGATGAAGCTTGTAAGGAAAAGACAGTCATGTTAGAAAACGACTTGACCTTAACTACAGCCCATAAAGTCCTTAACACAATATGTGATGGTACCATCTTAAATTATAATCTTCTTTTATTTTTGTGTACATATCCAATCCTAAATGGTCAAGATCGGCCATGATTTAACAGTCTGCAGCTTTTGCATAGATCAAAAAAATTGTTGCTCGAACTGGGTAGAACAAATCTTTTGTACTATCCGCTACAATACCACCCCTATTTTGTGCAAGACGACCTTCAGCATTTTTTGATTAAATGTGGTCGTTTTGGTCCCTAATCAGAGTCACGCTACAGCTCTACTATTTATTTATATGTAGGATAACTGTAAATAATCAACTTACAAGAATGTCTCCTGATTGCTTATGTTTTAACTTTTGACAACTCACACAGTAGCGAACTTAATTATATACAAGTTATGATGTTTGGGATAACACTCTAGTCAGTTTTTTCATGATAGCTTATAGATCATAGACCAATATGATTTGTATGTTGCACATATAATATTAAGCCAGCCTACAAAGCTGGAAAACAGTGAAATTTAAATTAAATTTTGAAACCATAATATACATACAATAACAAATTAACTTCAACTCACTGAAGAAAAAAAATTGAGAATAAAAAATGTTTAAAAAAAAAAATTCAGCTGGCGATGTGATGTAAACATTTTTTTACATGGACCACGCTTTCTAAATCAAAGATCTATGATTAATAGTTTGATATGATATATGCATATACATGTGTCACATACTACAGTTATATATTTCAAAAGATAATATGAAGTCAGACTATATAAAGCTGGAAAACTTACTGAAAGTTTTTGAGCCTGTATCACAGGGATGCAGGCACCAACGTCTATCTACCAATTCCCTCCACAGGAAATAGAGTTATTCTTGGGTTCAACCCCTAGGGTGAACCTTTAGGTTCACCGGCCAATAGAATTTTTTTATTTCAAATTCGATATTTTTTTAAAAAGAAAACAAAATATTATCAAGTTATATTATGTTTTTAAAATAAAAAAGTAAAAAAAAAAATAGCAGTTACAGAAAAAAGAACTAAAAAAAAAATTTAACGTCGTCAGCAAAACACTAAACCCTAGATCCTAATCCCTAATCCCTAAATCCTAAATCTTAAACCCTAAACCCTTGGGTAAACCTAAACCTTTGGGTAAACCCTAAACCCTTGGGTAAACTCTAAATCCTTGGGTAAACCCTAAACTCTTGGATAAATCCTAAACTCTAAATAAAAATACTAAACCCTAAAACTCTAAACCCTAAATCCTAAACCTTAAACCGTTGAGTGTTTTAGTGTTTAGTGATTTTGATTTAGAGTTTAAGATTTATCCTAGAGTTTAAGATTTATCCTAGAGTTTAAGATTTAACCTAGGGTTTAGAGTTTACCCAAGGGTTTAGGGTTTAGGATTTAGGGTTTAGAGATTAGGATTTAGGGTTTAATGTTTTGATGACGACGTTAAAAATATTTTTTTTGTAATTACTACTATTTTTTATTTATTTATTTTTACCTTTTAATTTTAAAAAGATAATATAATTTAATAATATTTGTTTCCTTTTTTAAAAGATATCAAATATGAAATAACACAATCTTATTGGTTGGTGAACCTAGAGGTTCACCCAAAAATAAGTCCAGGAAATATTAATGACAATTGGAATTTAGGGAATTATGAGTAGTATTTAAGAAAATTATGGCTTTACTGAAACACCAAAGCAAAACCTTCACAGTATTGTGAAATTAGGGAAAGAAGATGCTTGGTTGTAGACTACAAACCGACACATAGAACCCTAAATCTGATCAGGAGCTGTTTCCTTTGTGTTTACTTTGTTTGAGCACTAAGATATGGTCTAATCACCGAACTTCTTTTGCTTCTTTGGGTATATTTATCTCATCACGGGTCGTCTCCACAAAAGAAAAAGGTAAAATTAAAAACTTAGGGTTTCTTTATTTTCTGAGATCAAGAAACTTCCCCTATGTATCTTCACCAATAATCAGAGGAATAAGGTTGATTCATGTCCAGATGCAAAATTCTTCATAAAATATTTATCAAGTTTGATAGAAAATAGTATTCTTTTTTTTTGAGAAAAAGAAAAATAATATTCTTATTGTTTGATTTTTGTTAGAAAAATGAGATCTATCTCTGAGCTAATTAAGACCGATCGAACACTCTTTCTTTCTAGAAAGATTTTCATATTTTTTTTAGAGAACTGGCTTGAAGATTTTCATTTTTGATATAAGGAAATAGGAGAGAGAGAGAGAGATTACCGCTAAAGTTGTGGTGCAGAAGTTGCAGAGGACATAGCAAACACGATCAGATGATAAATCTATAGACATTTTTGAACTTGTGGTTTCTCTTCAATAATATCTCGCTTCTTGTTTGGGTTATATAAAATTTTTAGGTATGCGAATGAAATCAAAGAAGGAACTATTTGATCTTGGAAGAATAAATTAAAGAAAAAGCAAGCAAATAAGAGAGCAGAAGGATATAGAGAGATGGGTGGAGGAAGCGTACAAAAAATCTGAAAAGATTAATGGGGTTTGTTTTGAGGGGAAGGGAGACCAGTGGGGACTTATACTACAATGTTCTTTTTTACATAAAGTTTCTATTATTTTTTCAGAGTTGAATACTCAAGAATAAAATGAATGTTCTCGCGTAATTTTCTGCTTAGGGTAATTTATATATGTATATATAACTTAAATGAACACTTTTAAGAAAATTATTAAAATGACATCCGACTTTCGAAATACATGAACGGAAGCATATAACACATATTTGATATTTGTCGTTCAGGAAATATATGCAAGGAAAAGAAATGCCTATTTTTTTGTCGAAAAAAGAAGAAGAAATGCCTATATTTATCACTGATAAACCTTTTGACCATTGATGTATCCATTCGCCAAATGACGGAATCTTTAAGTAAATGACATCATGGAAGTCAGTTCATGAAAGATATGCAAGTCAACGAAATGCATATATTTAAATTGATAAACATTTTGACGATTTATGTGTCATTCATCAAATGAAGGTGTCCTCGCAGAATATGACGACATAAAAATGATCGGTGCAGGGCTTCGGGTATCCATTCGGGTTCGGTTCGGATCTATTCGAGTTTCGAATTTTCGGAGTCAAAGATTTCAGTTTCATTCGGATATTTTTAAATTTCGATTCGGGTTTGGTTCGGATCTCTGCGGATTTGGATAACCCATTTAAATTATTTTTAAAATTTTAAAATTCATTATATATTTTAAAATACTCAAAATCTATAGACAAAATAATATATTACATATAAATTTGAATAACACATGTCAAAATACCTAAACTTAACATATAAATTGGTTTGGTCTGAATATTTGGATAGAGAATAAATAAATATTTTAAGTATTTTTGGTATTTTGAGTATACTTTAACTATTTAAGACATTTACTTTTGATTATTTGTATATATTTTCAAGTATTTTGGATAAGTTAAAAGTACCAAATATATTTTGGATATTTTTTAATATACATTAAGTCTAAAAAATAATTAATATATAGGTTTATAAATCTATTTCAGATACATTCGGATATCCGAAATATTTCGGTTCGGATCGGGTTCGGTTTCAGTTCTTTAAATCCCAAAATTTTAGACTAATTCGGATATTTAATCAATTTCGGTTTGCATTCGGTATTACTTTTTCGGATCGTGTTTGGTTCGGTTTTTCGGATCCGGGGCTTTTACCCATATTCATGCCGGTTGTTACTTTGTCCCCATGGGCCACAGCCCAAACCTCCAAAGCCTACAAGATCTTCATATTGAGGAGACTGAACTTTGGTCGGACCGTGGGGTGGCAATAATGCTTCCTACAAAGTAACCATAGAGCCCATAATCAGGTTTCCGAAGCTGTCCCTTCCCTTCCCAAACCAAACTCTTTAGCTGCAAGGAACGTAACAAAGACTTTGATGGTTTCAATCATAGTACTTGATTTTATCTGCATTGATATATGTTCCAAAATGTTACAACAAGAGGAATAAATTCAAAACTACACCACTTCAAGTCCCTCTGAGAAATGGAACAAATTCAGAGTGGTATCTTTTGATTGACTTAACAGCTTCAACAGCAACAGCTTCATCTTCAGGGTAATAAGCAACCGGATCCGATAGATGCGGTTCTGGAATCTTCAGCACGCCTTCAAGCATGGCGTGGAGGCAGTAAGCTGCATATGTTACATGATACCCTCCTTCTTGCACCATAAGCAACCTTCCATTGCTATGCTCCTCTGCCATTGCCCTTATTATCTGCCCAATCCTTCTGTATCCATTCATCGTCAGGCTTTGTCTCCCGTTTGGATCAAACTGCAGATCCCACATTACAAAGAGGATAAGCTCAGTAATCCCCCGGGCCCCGAAACCACAACATGTAATATTAGTTTCGTCTCAACAATAGAAACATGATTTTTCAGTGAGATGAAAATTTAATTGTTAGTCTTTTTTTGAAACATTATGCAAAACTCTCAGCTAAGTTACAGACACTGTACAAGAGTTTTTTTGTTGAATAAATTTAATATTTATTAAAAAAATATATAGATTAGTTTCGTCCCAGCCGTAACTGGAACTGTGGACCTCTAACACAACGGTAAACGAAGAAAGAACTTACAGCGCTGGAGTCTTGACCAACAACAAGAACAACCATATCAGGTCCAAACCTCCTAACAGCAGGAACCACCAGCTCATTCACCGCATACTCATAACCCTTATCACCAGTGCCATTAGGTAAAGGAACATTCAAGTTATAACCCAACCCCACACCTTCGCCAATCTCATCAACAGACCCTCTCTGCGGATGAGACGACCCCCACGAGCCGTGGTTCATATGCAGCGACACCGTGAGAACCTTATCAGACCTGTAAAACCCTTCAGCCGTGCCGTTCCCGTAGTGCACATCGATGTCCACAACCGCAACTCGCGAGCATTGTCCTGAATCCAATGCTAGCTTCACGGCGAGAGCTGCGTTGTTGAGGAAGCAATACCCATCAGCTTGAGTGGGCTGTGAGTGGTGGCCTGGTGGGCGTACTAGAGCATAAGCTATTTTGCCGTGGCTGTCGAGAATGTGTTGCATTGCTGATAGAGTTGTTCCGGCTGCAAGAAGCGCAGCTTCCCAAGACCCTGGGCTCATGAAAGTACCTGCGGAGATTTCACGCCTTTCTCCTGATTTATCTGCCTCTATTAGCTTGTTTATGTAGTCTGTACAAGTAACAGAGTGTATGTGAGAAAACAGAGATCAAAGTGCACAAAGTCTCTCCCTTTAAGAAAGTGTATGCAAGAAAACAGAGTCCATAAAGTCTCTTCCTTTTTAACAGAGTGTAGGTAAGAAAGCAGAGATCACAGTGTACAAAGTCTCTTCCTTTTATCAAACTGTATGTAAGAAAGCAGAGTCCATAAAGTCTCTTGCTTTGTCAGAGTGTATGTAAAAACAGAAATCAAAGTCTATAGAGAGTAAGCAGAGATCAAAGTCTATAAAGACTCTTCCTTTATCAGAGTGTAGGTAAGAAAACAGAGATCAAAGTTCATAAAGTCTCTTCACAGAGTGTATATAAGAAAACAGAGATCAAAGTCTCTTCCTTAATCAGAGCTTATTGTAAGAAAACAGAGATCAAAAGTCTATAAAGTCTCTTCCTTTATCAGAGTGTGTGCAAAGAAAACAGAGTCAAAGTCTCTTCCTCTAACAGAGTGTATGTAAGAAAACAGAGATCAAAGTCTATAAAGTCTCTACCTTTGGATCGATCGATCGAACTACCTGAAGTGTGAAACGTTAGAAGCTCCGAGACGATTGCGAGACGCCCGGGAAGCCAGTTGACATGGGGAGCGATGGGACCACGTTGGAGAATCGAAACCATGTTCCTGACTCTGTCGGCGTTCTCCGGGTGCTTCTCAAGTACGTCGAGGAATCCGGGGTCGAGTCCTGAGTCGAAGACGCCTTCGACAGCGTCGTGTTGGAGCATTCCTTCGTGCCAGAAGACATCTACGGCGTCGGTTTGGGGTTTGAAGGTCTGATCTGAGCTGAACATAGTGGAGGATGGAGTACGGTCACAGTCTCACAATCTCCTTCCTTAGTAAGATGGCAGTTCCTAATCACTTTTTTTGTTGGTTCATTACTCCATTTCCTAAAGTGGAAAGATTCTACTAAAGTCTCCTTGGTAAGATGGCAGTTTCAGGGCCCACGGTTTCAATCCGACGGTGGCTACTGGCGAGGGAGATTCTGAAAATGGGATTGTTTCAAGGGACCTATTTTGCAAATAACTTAGTTTATTATTTGCCCCACTTATAATCTTATTATTGTATTTTGGGCCCATAATTTCTATTATCTCACAAAGTTTTAATACTTCCTACTTCCAAAGTTTTCAATAAATGTATTAAGATACTTAAAAGACGCGCAATTCTCTCAAATATACATTTTTAAGTTTTTGTCACAAAAAATAGACTTTAAAAACTAAAATGACCAAAATAACATTTTTTATTTTGAGAATTTTAAACTTTCTTTATTTTTTAAAATTTGAAATCTTATCCCCAAAACGTCACCCCTCAACTATAAACCCTAAACCCTTGAACCCTAAACTCCATACCCCACTCTTTAACTCTAAACCCTAATGTCTAGATTAATTAACCTTACGAGGTATAAGTGTATATATATTTTTTTTTATAAAACATTTAAGTCTATTTTGATCATTTTTACTTTTAAACTCTATATTTGTGACAAAAACTTATGTAGATCCATCATAGGGAATTTCTTTTAAAAGATTTTGTTGTTTTTTTTAATATAGGATATTTTCATGTTTTATGCAAATTTTAAAATAATTAAAAATAATTAAAATAATCATTGGGTATGAATGGTGACCAAGGAACGACGAAGAATAATACATTCTCTAACGTTCCTAAAAGAAATTATCATTCAAAAGTAATAATAATTTCCTCTCATTCTTTCTCATTCTTTTTTTTTTGTAGAAAATTAAAGAACAAAATTATTTCTTTTTAAATTTGAGAAGAAACAATTATTTATTTTCATTCCTGCTATTTTATTCTCGTACATTTATATTCGTTCTTTTTGTTTGTTTTCAGAATAGTCACCAATCAGATCAATGACCATATATCGTATTATTTCTTTAGTAATCAGCTTTCATAATCAAAAACAAACAAAAAATGATATGATACATCATATGTTGTTAAATAGGATTAGTGGAATTACTAAGGCAAATCTTTATTATGATGTGTATACATATCATAATGGCGACATGAAAGTAATGCAGGCAACATAACACTGGGACCATTCGTGTCATTTTGCCCCACTCCCGACGCTGAAAAACGACTTTGAACATTCCACAGTCCACCATGCGACGACTTGGAAAGCAAAAACAAGAGTCAAGACTGATGGAAGACGAAAGAAGAAGTATACAAAACGTTTAGGGGTTTTATTGTAATTACACGAAACGACCATGGGGTCAATGCTCACTCTCGTCTTCCTCCTCATCTTGCTATAAAGCTCAAATCACAACTTCCCCAGCCATGTCAAGATTCTGAACCAAAATGGGATTGCCTCAAAACAAGCTCAGGTCTTTCTGCATCTTCCTCTTGTCTCTTCTCACCCTCACTCCATTGGCTTTCTCGGAGATCTTCTTAGAAGAGCACTTCGAAGGTGAAGTATCATCACAACATTCTTTCTATCTCTTTAAAAAAAAAAAGTTTCCACCTTTAGGCTTTCTATTTATAGAATTATGCAACTAACTTAGTCAGATGTGTTCAGGTGGGTGGAAAAGCAGGTGGGTCTTATCTGATTGGAAGAGAAACGAAGGCAAAGCCGGTACCTTTAAGCACACCGCCGGTAAATGGCCCGGCGATCCCGACAATAAAGGTACTTCCTTTCATTGTCTTGTCCTATGTTCTCTAGTGTATTGGTTTTGATCTTTGAAGTTGACTTAAGTGAGTCAATAGAATCTTTATTTGGTTTAACTTTAATGCATTTTTTTTTTATTGTTTCTTTTTTGTGTTTAGGTATTCAGACATATAATGATGCCAAGCATTACGCAATTTCTGCAAAGATTCCAGAGTTTAGTAACAAGAACCGGACTCTTGTTGTCCAGTACTCAGTCAAAATCGAACAAGACATAGAATGTGGTGGCGCTTACATCAAGCTCCTCTCTGGCTACGTTAACCAGAAGCAATTTGGTGGTGATACTCCTTACAGGTTAATCTTCTGCCTTTATCCCTTAATGTCTTCTTTTAGTGAACATCAGCTTCTAGAAGGTTATATACAGTCTTAGTCAAGTTGCCTTGGTCTAAGTTATAAGGCCAAAATGGAAATAACAGTGAAAGTGTTGATTTAGTTCGGATTCATTTTTATCGGATTCGGTTTACCAAATTATATGCAATATTAGTCAAGTTGTCAGGTTTGGTTCGGTTCGGATTCATTTTTATCAGGTCGGGTTAGTTGTGTTTGAGGATTCTCATTAGTACTTTTTTTTTCTATGCAGTCTAATGTTTGGACCAGATATATGTGGCACACAGACGAAGAAGCTTCATGTTATACTTTCATACCAGGGACAGAACTATCCAATTAAAAAGGATTTGGAATGTGAAACCGACAAGTTAAATCACTTCTACACATTTATTCTGCGGCCTGATGCTTCTTACAGCGTCCTTGTTGATAATAAAGAGAGGGAGTTTGGTAGTATGTACACTGACTGGGACATCCTTCCTCCAAGGAAGATCAAGGTTAAAAATGCAAAGAAGGTAACTCCAAGAGTCTTTATTAAATGCAATGAAGATTGCTAAACCAATTATTTGCATGATTGGTTATACTTGCTTAGCTATTATGACTTATGATGGATTACATTTTTTGTTTTGCAGCCAGTGGACTGGGATGACAGAGAGTATATTGATGACCCTGAGGATGTCAAACCTGAGGTAACTTGTTTAGTAAACATGGTAGTAGCAATATAGATCCATACTAATTTCATCAGGCGGTAGTTAGGAACTTTATATGAGATCATTGATTAGGCGGATGTCTATACCGATTCTTTTATATTCTAGAAAAATCGTTTTGTTTATGTCTGATTTACCCGAACACTCAAAATACTACTTGTTCAGTTCACATACTGCTCATTCTTAGTTTGAATCAGGCAATTGATTCTTTTCATTTTTGTGACCAGGGTTATGATTCGATTCCACGTGAAATCCCAGACCAAAAAGCTAAAGAGGTATGTGGACTCTTTAATTGATTGGTTTATAGTTGTGTTTTAGTAGTAGTCTTATGATCTTTTTTTGTTGGAACTAATAGGTTTGTGATAGTGTTGCTAAGCTTTATGTCTTGTATCTCTCTCTCTCTTTTATTGTTTTGTAGCCTGAGGACTGGGATGAAGAAGAAAACGGACGCTGGGAACCACCAAAGATCCCAAATCCAGCTTACAAAGGTTCTTGGAAAGCAAAGGTACTTGACTGAACAGTCATTCAATGGTTATATAGATTAAGCCAATTTGTCTTCAACACCATTTGACATTTTATCAAAACATTACAGAAAATCAAGAACCCGAACTACAAGGGAAAATGGAAAAACCCATGGATAGATAACCCAGGCATGTTTCTATGTAATTTGTTATTTGTGTTTTGGGCTGGATTACTTCTTGTTGATGCTAATAAGCTTGAGGTTCTCGTTTTTGTTTTCCTCAGAGTTTGAAGATGATCCAGATCTTTATGTTCTGAAGCCTATAAGATATGCAGGCATTGAAGTATGGCAGGTAAGTTCTAAGTTCCATCTAATAATTAACTATCAATATAATCAATCCATCACCAGATAGTTAGTTTATATGATAGTCAATCTAGTGCACAGCTGGATTGAGAAACTGATGTTGTTAATACTGCAGGTGAAGGCTGGTTCAATATTTGACAATATCTTGATCAGTGATGACCCAGAATATGCAAGGAGCATGGTGGATGACTATTTTGCTCAGCACAGAGAGGTAGGTTTCTCCATGCCTTTAGGATATCATCTTTTTTTTGCTTCTTTTTAGACAAAGTTAAATGAGTTTCTGCATGCTTTTATTATAGAAAATATCTTATTAGTAGTAATCTGATGTGCTTATATATACTCTTCTGATATACCAACCAGTCTGAGAAGGAGTTATTTGCGGAAGCTGAGAAAGAAAGAAAAGCTAGAGAAGATGAGGTTTGTAGTTTTCAAAACAACTTCTTATTTTGCTTTTCTAGTCTTCTCTGTCTATGTTAGTCATGATCTCATACAATTTGACGATTGCAGGAAGCTCGTATAGCACGAGAAGAAGGGGAACGTAGACGAAAGGAGAGGGGTGACCGGTATGGACACAGGGACAGGAGGCATCGTTACAAACGGGTACGTACACATTGAGACCAACTCAGTTCTTTTGTTTTTTTTCTTTTTAACACTGTTAGTTGTGGAACACAAGTGACTATGTATAAATGTTTTGTTTTACAGCACCATCGACGTGATTACATGGACGATTACCATGTAAGTAAACTAAGTGGTTTTATATTCAACCACTTTTAAATGCTTTATGCGTTTTAGTACTGAATCATCTTTAACCGTTCTAAAGTTGTATGATTCTGAATTTTCGTGTAGGATGAGCTATAAGGCGCAGTGGTGGCCTGGTGGGGGATTTGGCAATGACAACCAATAAAAGCAAGTATTCATTAAAGTCATACCTAGAAAGCTGGAAACTATATGGTTGGTTTTGTAGTTTCTATGATTGTAATATGTATCATTTCCTGTAATTGTTATTTTTTTGCGGGTAAAAATGTAATCGCTGAAATTTATATATATTCATAAATGTATTCTGAAGTTACATGCGTTGGATATTTATAAACATATTGTCAAAGTTTAGATCGTCTCGTCTCATGATATTATAAACACAAACGTTACAAATGTATGAACTGAAAGTTTTTTTAAAAAATACAAAAGCCACAAATGTTTACTTGATAGTTGATACAGAATAAATTAAAAAAAAGACAGTAGAGCCAATCCTCAACTTATACACCCTAATACGGATGATGATGATGATATGTATGTCGACCATTACCATTCTAACAACTCATATCCCACTCGCCAAGAAACTATACCACAGACCAAAACAAAACGAAGGTAAATCAATAAGAGTGAAAAAAAAAAAAGAAAGAAAACAAGATATTGAAAGAGAGGACTAACAAGCCCGAACGAATAAAACTCTACAAATCACTACTAAACCACCACCAAAACTGACTTCTCTACCCTTTCGTCTACTGCTCATCTTTTCTGTACAAAAAACACGAGAGGAACACCAGACGGCACAGATGTTACAAGTGTTTTGGTTGCGGTTATGTATGTGGCACGAGTGCCTCTTCGTCTACGTTACATCCACGCCAAAGAACCTCCTTTGTCATTTGCTGTTTGTGGACGTCCTCTTGTTGGTGTCGCTGGCCTATTTGCGTTCAGCTCCTGCACAAAAAAGAATACCATGCTAAGTACCAATAGTCATGTCAAACAATGAATGCACTTAAGTGAATCAATAGCAACCTGCATCCATGTGTCTTCTGTATGTCCTTCTGGTGTTTCAGTTGATGAAATTGCTGGAGGTAACGGATGAATGAGCTTAGGAACCACTACAAGATCTCTACCCAATACCAAGATAGCCCCAGCATTGTTTGCAGTACCTGAGATTATTAACCAAACATATATAAATAATCACATCAAGCTATCCGATCAGATTATGGCACTAGTGAGTCAGTCCATGCACATACCACAATAGTTTGTAGCGGAAAAGAGAGTTATCAAATGCCCCTGAGCAAAACGCTCAAACCCATCCATCACGCACTCGTGTGCACGTACAATTAACTGAAGATCATTATTGTTGCAAAACTCCATGACACGGTCAGGCTGCAATTGCCAAGTATTAGTCAATAATAGTACAGGTAAAAAAGAAATGCAAAATAACACTTCTCGATACGGTAAGTTACTGGGAGCAAACTATAAATCTGAAACAAAGGAAAATTACTCACCCCAAATGTAACCAATCCAGGGCCTCTAGCGTTGGGTCTTAAACCTTCAACACTGTCATTTTCAGTCGGATCCGACCTAACAAATTCCAAATTAAAAAAAACTAGCAAGACTTCGACAAAAAAAACAATAGCCAGAACAACCTACAAAGGACATGTACTGACCATAACAAATCCATGAGCACAATGGAGCCAGCGTCCATTGTAATTGGACGTTGAATATTTTCTATCTGCTCCACATGATTTATAGAACGACCAATACCCCCATGCATACATATAATTTTCTTCTCAATCGATGCGGCCAGAGGTAGCCAATTAAATAAACGGTTTATCCGGTGCCACACCCAGATTCCGTCACGTTCACCCTGCAAAGCAACCACAGTATGAGAGAACTAAACGTGGAACAGAAACGAGAGATTTAGAAGCAGAATACATTACCATTCGCTCAATACACTCTATTCGGAAGCCAAAAAGGGCATTAATATCCGCAGCTTCATGATTTCCCCGAATTAAGTGTACGTTATGCTGGTACTCAACCTGCAGTAACGAGAGTAGAATGTCAAACCCTCTACGGTCAAGCAACTAGAACACCTGCAGCAAGTCAAAACTAACATAATACGATTAGAGTTACCTTTAACGCAAGCAGAAGGGAGATTACTTCTAGACTGTGTTGACCCCGATCAACATAGTCCCCTAAGAAGAGGTAATCGATGTACCTGACAATTATACAACAGAATGAGGCAATGTCCCCGCAAAGAGAGCAAAAATAAAAGAAGTAGCAGCCTATGATGTCAGAATTTTTAGAGGTGCACTTACGAAATGTCTCCAGCTGTAGATGGTGAACCATATTCATCAAAAAGGCGCATAAGATCCCCAAACTGTCCATATAGATCACCAAATATTTTGATAGGAGCTTTAAGTTGTAATACAGTTGGTTCACTTGAGAAGATACGTTCTGCACTATCACAAAGATCAGCTATTTCATTGCAATCTAGGAAAAACTGGCGTCGAACTGGAGGCTTCCACCCACGAGGCTTCAGAAGATGAGCTATCACCTAGCGACACATAAGTAAAAAAAAGTTCATTAAAAACCCCCAGAATAGGTAGGCACTTGCCAGCTACTAAGTGAATCTTTAGACATTAGACACCCAATTCCCAGTTGAACAACATAGAAAACGCAAAGTAAGTTGGTGGTAACGCAAACCAGGAGATTATATATATATATATATATATATATATATATCCTTTCAATTTTTATCACTGCAACCAAACGATTAATCAATGCCACACCAAGAAAGCATCATTTCACAATTTGTACCCTTTATCATAACTTTTACCAAATGTATTACTGTATTTTTTAAACCCATGTTTAGGATCACAAGATTTTATTTGCAATACTTCATTTGGAGAACAAAAATCTTTACCTTCTTAGGAACACTATTGATTGACATTTGTCGATCTAATAATTTCCTTGCTGCAGTTGCACTTTCTGGTGTCCCATAACTGACACGTCGTCCCTCATTTTCAAATTGATCAATAGATAATTGTCTAACCATTCCACCCAAGGCGCCACCAGTTTCTGCAGCAACCACCACCTAGTGACATAGTAGCAGAACCATTATAGACCAAAAATGCATTTCTCGTGAAACTCTGGGTAAGAAATACTAGTAACTGAAGGAACATGGTGTTAAATATATATTTTAAGACTTTAGATGTCACTCAAAACAATAAGGGCGGCACTCACGGCTCTATGATGAAGACGAATTCCTGCGGGAGTACCACCGGTTGATCCCATAGAATCTGGCTTTAGCGAAAATGTAGGAGTCCCACTAGGTGAAGTTTCTCCACCACTATCTGGGAGCTCAACTTCACCATTGACCTGCCGTGCCTTGGCAGCAGCCAAGGTAGCACTGATCGCCTCAGCTTCTGCCGCTGATGCTTCAACAAGATACTCTACACCCTTGCTTGTTCTCCTGCAAAGTTGTGTTGGATAGGTCACTACAAACATCACCGTGTTGACAATACAGCACAAGATAAATCAATATTAAGGAAGTTGGCTAACCGAGTTCCTGGAAGTACTGCATTTTCAGAGCTTATATCAGTATACATATCACCATTTACGGGGGGTGCAACAGGGCTTCCCAACACAACGGCACCATCAGCGGCTGAATCAGCCAACTCCCTATTTCTTTCATCTGAAAAACCATATCTTCCAGGTAACCGACCGGGTGGCGAATTTGTTGCTGCAGCTGCAGCAGCATGAGAAGCAGCATATGTTGTTTCCGCAGCCGAAAGATCCTCAGCAACCAATAGGCCATCGAGTAACACCCCTAAAGTATCAAAAATAGATAGTTAAGTAGGTGTGATGCCATCTTTTGAAATTGAACAGGTACAACAGATTACAAGATGGAGGGAACTAATTTTTGGAGAAATCCAAAACTAAAATCCTGATATAATCCCTCAGATTTGAACCAAAAAACAAAACCTAGTTAAGAAAGTGTAATTCCACAAACCAGCCATACGATGTATATTGTGCCACATTCAGTGAAAAATCCAATCATAGAAATCAGTCCTCCTCATAGAGAAGCATGCAGGAAATTATGAAACTTAACACTATCAGATCAAAATTAGGTACATTGAATTAAGTCCTGCCTAGCTTTTCTCCTTACCTCCACGTAAACCGCCATAGATAAATATCAAATCACCAACTGCAGCAGCAGCATGCCTACAACGCCTAGTCAGCTCAACAGAAGCATCACCACCAGCTGCATCGGCACTGTACCTGCCAGTTCTAGGACTAGTAACAACTGATTTCGTATCACACCATACACCTGCTGCAGTATCCAAGACTGTACAAAGACAATAGGTTAAATAATCAGAGAACTGTAGGTCCACTCAGTGCACACATTAGTATAAAACAATTATGTACAGCTCTCGTCTATAAATAAGCCACATTTCAACTATCTAAAAGGCTTCAGTGATAATTGTATTGCCAAAACAACCTCGATTCGCAAAAAAAATAGCAGCATATTCCTCTATAAAGCTTTGGTTTACACGTGAGACACATTTCAACAATGGCCTACAGAAGACTCAAAAGGGTGCATCTATTATCAAGGAAACATAAGTATTCCCTCATCAACCATCCAACATCACAAAAATCGATCAGATATTCAGATTGCATCTCGTTGTTTGCTAACCTGCAACACTGGATGAGTCTTCGACCATGCGTCCACCACCAAGTGCCCCACCGGACACATGAAGTCTTGCATTTACAAATACCTAGATAAGCCATCAAACAGTTTAATTATTCTGATGAGGCCAGATAAGAGAACTAAAGAGTAAGAAGGATCCATACTGCTGCATGCTGATATCTAGCAGATGGTGAGACACCAGGGGCTATGGCCCATTCCCAACGTCCATCTCTGTGCTTAGCAAGTCCATATGCACTGGCCAGAGGCTATCAATTACAAAAACAAATCAAGCATTCAAGACCAAGGCAGTTCACTGAGTTTCAAATTTCACTCTACCCAAATTTGACAACTTCTCAAAATAAAGGTCATCAATAAACAACTAACTGCTAATATCTTTTCTTTGTTGACAATAGAAGTTATAGTTCGTTTTCTCTCGTAGGAGCTTCACAAAGTCTGGGATAGAAGTTAAGCTTGTCCTACTATAGACTGTGTTTAAACACAAACTCTTGTTTAATTTATTTTTCGGAAAGGATGTACATCCTCCTCTTCATTGCACCTAAATTTTTAGTTGGGAAGAAATATAATACTTTCCAATTCACATCTCACAACAACGCAGAAGCCAAAATTCTAAAATCACACTTACCACACTATTTGCATCTCTTCCCCCGCAGAGGAGAAGAAGACCATCGGAACGCGCACTTGCAGTTGCATACCTAGGTACAGCGCACAAATAGCAAAAACATTAGTACACCAGTGCAAATCACACAATTATAAAGGAATTGTAATCAAACTTACATGCAGGGAGGTGGACCTTCTCCTTCTGGTTCCAACTTACGCCATTCATAAGGCTTGGCAGCAGTATCCAAGGCCCACACATCAGCGAGTGGACGTTTTCCTAATAGTTTAAAACGGTTTTCAGAATGAGGAGCTTTAAGGAGAATATAATGCTCCAACATAAATTACTGAGATAAGCCAACGTTGAAAAATGCATACCATCATTTCCACCGATTGCCATGAGATACCTTTGTCCAACAAGTGCCATGACATGTCCATAACGCGGTCCTGGTCCAGGACCCTGAACAACAACCCTGGAAAGAGAACATAACCTATCTCACGACACAAACTAATAAAATGAATTTTAAACCAAGAAAGCCACTTGTGGCGGGTTTATTTTCAAACCTGTGCCATCGTGGCCGTTGCTGAGTGAGATCAAGAACGTGAAGATCTTCGGCCGATAAACCAGCAGGACCAATTCCACCCTGCACCACAGAGAAAATTCAGAATCACTTTCAATTTTCAAAGCTGACTTAAAAAGATCATCTTCGATTGACAAGCTTAAATCATTCACATAATATAATAAGCATTGCTTTTCCCTTACCTGAATAACTACCATGGTCCCGACTGCAGTTGCAACATGTGCGGCTCTTGGGGTTGGTGGTTCTCCAAATGGTGTAAGCCTGTAACCTCATTTCATCAAATCAACTGGTATCCAGACATACATATAGGGGGAAAAACAAAGAAAGTACACATCTTACACTCACCTAGTCCACTTATTAGAAAGGACATCATAACAATGAACATCGGCAGTTGCTCCAGCTAGCCCTGCACAAAGAACACCCTAATTATATATTACAACCGTGCAAGTCGAGGAACCTCAAAAATCAGCAAGAACTAGAACATAGAATCTATAAGCGAATCTATAAGCGAAACGTAACTATAGATCCAAGAACTAATGGAACACAGTGTTCTAAAAATCGGGTCTAGGCGTTTAAAAAAATCGGTCCAACATCTGCCTAAACAATAATCCTTTATAAGCATAACCATCAACTAGTGATTTCTAAACATTGGCTAATATAGTATTAAACATCCAAATAACAATGTTATTTCCAGCTACTACTACACCAAGCTTATTGGCTTTGCCAATCTCACATGAAAAAGGTTGCAACTTTAAACATGACAAAGAGGCAAAAGAGACATACGAATGCCAGCACTTGGAGTAGCCGAAGTCGGAGTTCCCGTGCCACCAGAATTACCCTCAAGCGCCGTCGCGCCACCAAACAACACAAGACGGGGACCAATATAACCAGGCGCCCCCTCCTCGCCAACCGCAGGCACCGCCGTCAGCGTGTGGCCGCACCTAGGCCCAGGCCCATCCTCCTTCTTATCCATCAACGCATCCACTACCGAGTACGTCGGCGCACACCTCGGACCAACAACTTGCGGCGGCTGCTCCTGGGAACTCGCCGCTTCGGGAGCCGATCCGGAATCCGCCGGCGGCGATTCGTCGCGATTCGCCTCCCTCTCCATAGGCAACGGAGATTGGGCTTCGTCGTGGCCACGAGAGTCCCGATCTTGATCGGTCTCGGGGAGCATAGACGAATCTTCATCCATTATTAATTATCAAACCTAACGAGGAAATTAAATTTTTTTAAAAAAAAAAAGTAAATCTAACTTAGATCGATCCAGCTACAGAGCCGCCGCGTCTCTGATCAACATCTATCTCTCTCTCTCTCTCTCTGTTTCTCCGAGATTGAATTCGAAACCCTAGCTTTCCCACGGTGCAGATCCTCGGGCCTTATTGGAAAAGCAGAAACAGTTTATTTTCCAGGGAAATTAAAACGAAGCAGACATTCGCGGAGTCCGGGAAAACGAAATTCGTCTCCTCCTACTATGATTTTTTTTTTTTTTTAATTGAGTTTCTTTTCTCTTTCCTCCTCCCTCGCAATTATTTTCTTTTTGGGGAAATTAAAACCAATAAATGGAAATAACAGATATTCTGTTCTGTTATAGGAAACTTTTTGATTTCGAATATTCATTTTATACGCTAAATTTACAGATTTGATTAGTATTTTTTTGTCAAATAAGGTATAAAAATACATGAGATAACTGTTTTAGTATAAAAACAAACATCAGAAATGTAGATTCAAATTCATTTTTACCAATAATTCAAAATTAATCAAATGTAACTCAAGTTACTAATCAAAACCATAATCTATATTAAGCAAAATTACAGTATAAAAGCCCTTAAATAACTAGAATTAACAAAACTCTAAAAATTAAAAAAAAAAAAAAAACTTTTTAAGTATCTGTTGACAAAAAAAGTATCTTAGACTGATAATACACCATCTCATCTCTATCACATAAACTTAATATCTTTGCTACGATGACTACACTTTGGTCACTTGTCACTATTCACCACATAGTGAGAGGCCTGTGTTAGCAGGTTTCTGAAAAACTCTAACAAGAGGCATCCCATCACCACCCTCTGCGTTCTTAACCCTCCAGTCCCTGTCCTTCTTCCTCTGCGGCTTCTTATGCTGCTTATGCGACGCCGTCTCCTTCTTCACCGCCACTTTCTTAGAAGACGCAAGCCCGTTCGCCACATCAAACGAGCTCAAATCATCCAGCACATCATCAATACCAGGAACCTCCTCGCTTTCCTCCTCATCATCATCCGAACCTATCTCAGCACCTAGTATCCTCCCACCTTCTCCTCACTCATCGTCCCAAGCGCAGAGCCGGTCCTGGACCAAGCCTAATGAAATATGACTCAGGGCCCCAAATTTTTTGAAAATTTGTATATGTAAATAGGGACCCAAGAGCACTCTCACTCACTGCTCTAGAGTTTCTTGCTCTGACGATCTCTTGAGCCTCACACTGTAACCGTCCCAAGAGCTCTGTCTCTGCCGCATATCACAACTTCTGGATCTTCTGTCTTTTGAAAGTTACCGGGTTGTCTCCATTGCTCTTTCAAGACTTTCCCTTCCAGGAGAGCTGTAGCGGCCATGGCTGACCAGAAGACGAAGAGGATGTTGTTGAGGCGAAAATATTCTGCCCATTTCTCCCTAGTCCCTATAGAAGTCAAACCACTTGATCAGAAGAGGGTTGCTTACCTGACGTAAGGAGGTAAAAAGATCCGCCTTGTTAATTAACTAGAAGCATGAGTTTCTTATGCTCATCGATCTCTCGAGCATATGCCTGTGTCAGGATGTATCTTGAAAGTTAGTGATAAGGATCAGGGATACGGTGTCAGATGGGTTTAAAGTTGCAATACCTCAAGATCAGGACAACGGTAGAAGAGTGTATCTCTAGCATCAACTACCATAACAATCTAAAAAAAGGAGAAGGATTAAATAAACAAAGACGTTTAATGAGACGGTTACTTTGCCAGGGACTTACCAAGTCACTACGTTCAAGCACTCGCCAAAGCTGTCTACAGATGTCGAGGTTCTTTTCGAATGGAGTCAACACAAGCTTTTCGTTTTCCTCTAGCCTAAACACAGTCACATGAGAACAAGTAAGCATTTATAAGCAAATGGCAATGAGTCACATAGAAAAGTGCACATGACGAAACCTATTCACACATCAACTTTTTTCTCCTTTCGAGCTTCTCAGTAATATACAAGGGAAAGAGATTCGCTCGAGTACATCAACAACTTATAAATGTCCATATATTTCATCTTTATTTGTTTTCTACTAAAATCAAGAAAATAACGATATTATTATTGTTATTGGTGTTAGACAATATCATGTGACCAAAGACAACATGTTAAGTTGTTAACTGTCACAATGAACTTTATGATAATTGTTAATTAAAAGAATACGAATATTAAAATTTATATAATTCCTACAATTTTATTCTGACTCTATGATAATCACATATTCACATACACTATAGGATCTGATTGGTAATGGCTGTAGCTTTAAAAATTTTGCTGTAGAAAAAAATTTGTAGATTTTTTTGCTGTGGCTTTAGATTTTATTGCTGTAGAATTTTATGCAAAGCACTAAACAACTGCTTTGGATATTTGGCTCTGCAGAGCACTTGTACAGCTGTAGGTTATTTCAAGAGCTGTGGTTTCAAAATAAAAAGTAAAGCTTGATTGCTCTGAATTTGATGGTGTAAAAATAAATAAGAATGTGTACAGCACCTACAGCGACTACCAATAACCCTCGTGCTCTCAGATGCAAACTACTAAGAAAAACAAATTTTGAGAGACTGTTTTTCTTAAAAAATCTGGAATTAATCTTATCCAAGAGGTGGACCCACAATATCAAAGAATATGCTGAGGTGTCACAAAGCTATTGACTGATAACCATCCTCGAAATCTTTAATGTCGTCCACAGAACCAATCTATTTCATGTTTTGTGGATGTTAGAAATAAAACAAAGGAGCTCAGTTTGGCAGGAAGAAGCAAAGAAGAAAAATGGCCGCAACATTTGGAACCCCATCGACGGTGATAGGTCTCGGAGGATCATCTGTTTCTCCCATCAAGGCCAAAGCTCTCTCTTCATGTACTCTTGTCTTTCTTTTGATCATATCTGAATAATTGAGTTAACATATAATATTCATATTGATTTGTAATTTCTGGTGATGTTTTCAGCTTTTCTAAAACCAACATTAAGAGCGAAGAACCCTCTGAAAGTCGCCGGAGCATCGGGAGGAAGATTCACCTGGTGTGTTATCCTTTTATATTTAACTGAACTTAAGAAAACTTGTTTCTCAAGATATCTTTAGGGCTTTTTCTCTAACAATAGTTTTATTTGTGTTACATAACGAAAAAGCTTTGAGAGGAACTGGCTGAGGAGAGATCTGAACGTGGTGGGGTTCGGGCTTGTCGGATGGCTAGCTCCGTCTAGCATTCCGGCGATAAACGGGAAGAGCTTGACGGGTCTCTTCTTTGAGAGCATAGGAACTGAGCTCGCTCACTTCCCAACTCCTCCGGCTCTCACTTCTCAGTTCTGGTTGTGGCTGATCACTTGGCACTTGGGCCTCTTCATATGCCTCACCTTCGGACAAATCGGATTTAAGGGCAGGACTGAAGATTACTTCAAGAAATAAATCATTCCCTCTTGTTCCATCTGTACTTATTATCTTACTCTCTCTCTTGGTTCTGTGTATTAGTATGACTCAGAATGAAGCTTGCTTTCGTTTCCTATATTTGATGTTTCATTCAGTGCCGACCAGTGTTTACAAAACCGGTTCGATCACCGGGTTCAACCATGATGTTATTCTTAATAAAATTATTAAACTCAGATGAACCTTATTGGACCATGACCAAAAACTTATCAGGTTCGGTATTAAAAACATTGACGTCGACAAAAGTGCTTCTTGATGATCTTGATTCTAAATTTAAAAGAGTTAGATGAATGGCTGAAAGTAGAATAATAAAGGTGAAAAAGTATGTTCAAGAGTTAAAAACAAGGGAGCAATGCAAAGTATCTTTTATAACCGCCTGTTCGAGGTTCTGACAAGACTTTGTTTAACTGTATCAAAGAGAACTAAACTACGTTTTAACTACACATTCTACACCAAACCGCCACTGTTCCCACTGCCCAACCCTACTCAGCTTCATTGTTGATGTGCATTTTGTAAAGCTCGGGTCACCATGTCGATGAATTCGTTCTCCTGTCAGAAGCAACTCGTTAGGTCTGGGAATTAGCTCAAAGTCAAGTGAATGTTTTAAAAGAAGAACCAACCTGAACTAGCTTCAAAAGGGCTTCTTTGACTTTGTCTCTGTTGATAACTGGGACACTGTGTGAAGGAGCGAGTGATGGTGGTGGAGTTGGTGGTGGGAAAGGCTGGAGCATCGGAGTACCATGCTGGCGCTGATGGTGAGAGGCATCATTAAAGTTCAGAGGAGGCGCAGTGGGAGTAGATGAACCAGGAACAAGGTGTGGTTGTGTCATCGTCCGTGGGGGCGGAAAGAACGAGGACGGCGTCACCAGATCCGTGTGAACGTTGGAGTTGTTGCTGCTGATAAGATCAGGGTTGTTCTCAAAGTGAGACATAATAGGAGAGGAGGATTGCAGAGGTGCAGGAGGCGCAATGGTGGGTTGATGAGGTTGTAGAGGAGTTGCTGATGATTGATATGGTGGTCCACTTGCAGACCCGTTACCAAGAGTCATCGCTGACTGCAGTCAAGCCAACAACATGATGAGGAAGGTGATAGTGTGAGTGTGTATCAAAAGCTTTAGAGACTTACGCTGAAGAAGTTGACAAAAGCAGGATCATTAGGGGCATCCCTAGCAGTTGAAGATGGTTCAAGAGGACCATCCATAGCTGCAATTGTAGGCACAGCTTCCAATTCCCTAAACTCGCTGCAGTTCATAGAAAAATTAAACTCAATTTAACATATAAGCAAATCTACCAGCTGAACACGTAGATTATCTTAGCTTCCACATCCTAAAAAACAACTAGTTGCGCAGTGTCTAAATCTAAAAATTAAGGTCTTTACCTTTTCGAAGATGACGTACTTGGCTTCTGGTTTGCCTTGGAATATGCGCTAAGTAATCTGCAATGCCAATGAACCATCAGGCGAAGACACAATGAGTATAGAAGGCTAAGTATTATGTATAAGGAAGTACCTGTCGAAAAGACGTGCAACCTCCTCACATTCACGTTCATTGTAGAACCAAATGCCATTTACTTCTTGAGATGCGTTACGGTAAAGCAAATATGGACCTTGGACTTCATACTCGAAATCTCCCAGGAGATCTTCCACCAGATTATCTGCCCACGCAAAATTTAACAATACACTGATAACTCCAAAAAATCAAGATTCTTAGAGTTTCCAGATAAGCAAAATATAAAACCAATTTCACTAACTATCTAAAAACTTCCCTAGCCATATCCCTTAGCTTTAGACGAACTAAAACACTGACAAAACAAAGTTCAATCAATGTTATAGATCACTAATTGTTATAACAAATCTGAATCAAACCAAATCAATGAGAAAGCAACTAATCAAAGACAGAGAGATTAAGAAAAAAACACCAACTTGATGCTTCTCTAGCTGACCTGTGTTCCTACGATTCATTACAATAAACTGAAACCGAGGTTGCTGTTTATTTCTGAAACAAAACAGAATCAGATTTTAGACGATTAAAGTCAACATCACACATAGCTGAAAACTTAAAGTACTCACCTTTTGACAACAAACAAAGACCCTTCAACATCCTTACGACTCTGATTGAAAACAAAACACAGATCAGTCAGTAACAAAGCAAAACATAATACGATCAGTGACTGCAACTTACCCATTGACTAATCTCAATGTTGAATTCATAGAAGGTGACATGAGCTGCTGTGATAAGGATCTCCTCGATGAAAGGATCGATTCGCTGGAGAACTGTGAGATTGAGGAGCCTCGTACTGTTCTGATCCATATTTGGTGGGATCAGCTTCCCGTTCTGAGACATCTTTCTAAGTTCAGATCGGATGTGGTGAAAATCTCGCGATCCGATTTGAATTGACCTAAGAGGAAGAACCCTAGAATTGTGATTTACGCAAGGTGAGTTTTGGGGATTGGAGACGATAACGTAATCCACGTTTGGGCTTGGGCCCTGTCGTTAAAGGCCCAAAGACACCTTTGGTATGTTTTCCAATTATGAAGAAACATCTACTTGAGTTGATTTGAACTTGGGTAAGAAAACCATTTGTTGTTTTCAGACAATAGTTTCGAAAAGTATCAGCAAAAAAAAAAAAACAATGTTTAATTCCTTTTAGAAATACTTTTGATTTTTACAGGATTTTAAAACATATAGTAAAAATTATTCCAGCTTAATATTTAGTTTTGTGAATTTTAATTTTATTTTTTCACATTCACCTCACCACTCATATTCTTCGGTATTTTTTGGTGGATTTGCAAAATGCTTTGGTTCTATATTGTCTTTCTGCTTTTATACTTACAATCATTTGTATTTTATACACTCACCACTAATGTTTTTTTGGTATGTGTTGCAAAATCATTTGGTTTCATTATGTTTTCTACTTTATATCAAATGCTAAAATTGTTCTGGTTCTATTGTAACAACTCATATGTCGAATATATTAGCGCATTTGAGAAATACACATCAATAGTTTTGCAATTCAATTGACAACAATAGACACTAAAAATTCATAGGTTTGTATGTTACAAAATAATGTCTAACACATGTTGGAACGTAGATTTAATTTCCTAGTTAAGTACACCCATTTTAAAACAAATAAGAAAAACCTCATTTAAGTGAATTTTAATTGGCAAGTCAACACATTAACCAATTAAAAAAAATTGTAGACACTTCAGAACCTAAAAAGCAGTGATAAAATATAGACAAAAACTAATTAACATATTTTGATATTGTTCATCAACTAGCTATAACAATAACTAAAAGAAAAGGATTATCAGTTTCTCAACCTACAATATCAAATTAATCTATAAAGAACGACTCCTAAACTATCAAATTTGTCTTCACATCATATATTCTTTAAAGTTAAAATGTGAAATAAGAAAAATAATTGGTCACGTGAACAAATGCACAATTATTGAATTCGAGACAATTCATCGATTATCACATTTTAAATTTGATTATAAATCTAAAATTTACAAGTCTTTGGAAAGTTGTCAAAGTCACGAGTATTTTTTCATTGAATCAATGTGGACTGTTGGTTTATCTAACATCATCAAGCAAATGGAATAGTCGAAGCACAATTCCTCTATGGCTTGTTAAAAACATTTTTCTGCAGAAAAACTCGATATGCCCATCTTTGGTAGTTATATGGTCGGATAAATGTAAAAAGGTACCGAACACCTTTCTATATTTAGCATTGGATCAGCCTTGACTTCGGTCATCATATATGATTATCTCGACCAGAGACGTAACTCATACAATAAGCATTCATCGACTGATGCATCAGATTCGATCTCGAGATAAAAAAACAAGCAATTACCACATACACTTAAGGATATGCTCAATATTTTTTAAATCTTGTTCGACAGAAAGGTCTAGACACGCCATGCAAATGGAATAGTAGAAGCACAATTCCTTTATGGCTTGTTAAAAACATTTTTCTGCAGAAAAACTCGATATGCCCATCTTTAGTAGTTATATGGTCGTATTAATGTAAAAAGGTACCGAACCCCTTTCTACATTTAGCATTGGTTCAGCCTTGATTTAGGTCATCATATATGATTATCTCGCCCAGAGACATAACTCATACAATAAGCATTCATCGACCGATGCAGCGGATTCGATCTCAAGATAAAAAAAACAAGCAATTACCACATAAACTAAAGGATATGCTCCATCTTATTTAAATCTGGTTCGACAAAAAGGTCTAAACACGGCCTGCAAATGGAATAGCGAAGCACAATTCCTTTAAGGCTTGTTAAAAAAAAAATTTCCGCTGAAAAACTCCATATGCCCATCTTTAGTAGTTATATGGCCGGATAAATGTAAAAAGATACCGAACACCTTTCTACATTTAGCATTGGTTCAGCCTTGACTTAGATCACCATATATGATAATCTCGAGATCGAATCTTCTTCATTATATCGCCAAGCTCTTTCTCACTCTAAAAATCGCTCTCCCTTCTCTCTAGAAATTCTGTAAAATTCTAAGTTCTATCAGCAACCTTGTAACCAAATATTGTAACATCAAGATCAATAAAAGTAAGTATTAATCACAACTTTGTAATCATAAGTTTGTTTTTAATCCAACAAATAAATAAAAGAAAAATAAATTAAGAACTTTGTAAACAAATCAATAAAAAGAAACTAAATAAAACTGGTATCAGATGCTAAAACGATGCAAACTGGTCTAAAGAATTTGACCATCAAGATATCTGACTTTAATTTATTTTAAACCCGTTAAAACGACCTTACCGTCTAAGTGAAACTCTGTCACTGTAGGTGTTCCAGGTAGCAAGTCCAAAGAAGGCAGTAAGACCGTTGGCAAGCCAACAGTTGAGTCGAATTAAACGGTTAGTAAAATTTTATGAGTTTAAAATCGGATTAAAATCATGGCATCTTCGATTAGAAAATTCTTTAAACCAAGAATTGCGTCGACCTCAGCGTCTTATTCAACTATTAATTCCAGAAAAATAATGACTAAGATAACGACCTTTAATCAAGAAATATCAAAGAATCAATTACCGCATATTAACCCTGAGAATATATATCAAATAAGAACGTTTGATTTCAAAACGGCTTATTCAATAAAAGAACATGAACAAACTCTGTCTTTACAAAACGAGTTTGAAGAAATCAAATTATTATCCTCATTAGCTTTGGAGAAATATAAACAAAAAGGATTGAACTACATTCATTTCAGATTAATTCAAGTAGCTATAAAACCATTATCAAGAACAGGAATTGATTCACCCATCCTTATGTTATTAAGAGACAAGACTTTATTAAAATTCGAAGATTCTCTCCTTGGAGCAGTCCAATCAAATCTATGCAACGGAGCCGTGTATTTTAATTGCGCTCCTAATTTTCAAGTTAGTCTACACGACCCAACTATACTCAACACTCTGACCTTAAATGTTCATTTACCCGAAATTAAATTTCAAAACGAAAGACATGGATACTTATTACTCTATAGAGTATATTTTAAACAATCAATTTCAGAATTTAACCCAAGATGTTTACTACAAGATAATAAAGGTGAAACAACGATTTTGGCCGTTCATAGCAAAGACACTCCAACGGCTACATACACACCTAAACAACTAAACTGGGATGAAATAACTATACCGGATCAATGGAAAATTGAAATTACGCAACCTCCCAGAAACTTTGAACAAAAGAATATATCAAAAATAATTGAACAAAGAGACGGGAAAATATTGTTACAATTCGGATCTTATAGAGATCCGTTACCACCTAGAATAAGTCCATACCACTCGAGAGCTTCCTTTTCTGAATATCGCACTGGGCAATCCAGTACAAGCTCAGAAACATAAAGCGTAAATCAAAATGTTAGGCAAGAAGAACCAATTAAATTCAAAGCTCCAATAGCCGAGCCTCATCAAGATATGTATCCAACTTCACCAACTTTATCAGACTTTAAATCAATAAACAAACCATACAAAATAAATAAACAATACATAAAAGAAAACTTTTATTCAAAACAAAATGAGGAAAAAAGGAAATGGTATTTTAATACCTTTCCTAAAGAAGAAACTATATTATATCGAGAAAATTGGTACAATTTTATGAAATCTAAAGAAACGGACATTCCATTTTTTAAATGGTTTGAAGATTATGCAAACACAAATAAAATAATTTTTCCATTCAAATCAATTAATGTAAATTCAACACTAAGCCAAGTTTTGGAACAAACGGATGGAAACAAAATAAGATCAATCCATCCACCTCTAAAGGATTTAAAAATAAATACTGCAAATAGACAAGTTATTGCAACCCCGTTTAAGATCGGAGCAAATAAAGATGATAAAGATCCAATTCATATGCAAGATATAAAATCTATATTTCAGCAAAACTATTATCAAAGCCAGATATTACACACAATATCTAGACAAATAAATGAAATAGATATAAAAATAAATAATAACGAGACCAGTAAACAAGATCAACATCCCTTTTCATCCATAACTCCACCAATATTTAAACCAATGAACATGCAAGTAAAATTACCAGACAATCCTATTTTAACGTCAATCGCAGCTAGACTAGACAAATTAGACAGGGGCAAGAATATAAATATTATAGATGAAGGAGACAACGAGTCAAATTCAACCATAATAACTGAAGACGAACTAATAATCAATCGAATAAAAAATAATAAATCAACAAAACCATATTATAAGAGACATACTCCACCGGATTTATTATTTGAAGAACACCATAAATATTCCGTAAATATGTATTCCGTAGACGGGATATATGAATGGAATATTGATGTAAGATCAGAATATAAAATAATGAATTTATTACAAGAAATGGGAATGGCCGCTATGGCCTATAAAGCAAAGGGAAATGATGATAAGCAATCATGCGTTATTAATAGTAGGATTCAATGGAGCATTGAGATACTGGTGGGATAACTCACTAGACAATGTTACCCGAGAATCAATTATCAACCATACTGAAACAAGAACAATAGAAAATGCTGAAGGAGAATTAGAACAAGTAGAAACACAAAACGCGGTAGAAGTATTAATTTTTACTATAACCATGCACTTTATAGGAAATCCAAAAGAAGAATTAGAAAGTAAAAAAATAATCTTAACCAATTTGAGATGTCCGACATTAGGAGATTTCAAATGGTATAAAGATGTATTTGTAACAAACATATTTCAAAGAAAT
>NC_027755.1:39867395-39867509 GCF_000695525.1 Brassica oleracea var. oleracea
GAATTCAATAACTTATGGTCAATTATTCGCATTTATCAAAAAAGAAGGATTAACAATATGTCAAGAACACAAAGATAAAAAGAGAAATGAAAAATTTCAATTTAAAACTAATAT
>NC_027755.1:39867568-39870094 GCF_000695525.1 Brassica oleracea var. oleracea
ATTAAATATAAAAATAATCAAGGAAAATATAGAAGACATTATAAAAAATATAATAATCAAAATAAATTCAATAAAAAACCTAATGATCAATATTATTCAAAATTGTATGTTGGAATTATAAAAGACCAGGACACAAGTCCTCAGAATGCAAAATGAAAAGAAAAATCAACGAAATATTTCAGGATCAACCTGACATTCAAAAAAAATTAATGAAATTATTAATATCAGAATCAGAATCGTCCAACGAATCAAGTAACGAAACCTCAGAAAATGAGATAGACAACATAAGCAATTCTTCAGAAGAACCACAAGAGTTATGTGACAGCCTATGCAACTGCAAATTAATTAATGTCATTACAAAGGACAACGATAAACAATTCTTATTGGAAATAATCGATAAAATTGACAACCCTGATATCAAAAGAGATTATTTAATAAAACTGAAAGAAATAATTAGTAGAGAAAGTGAATTACTAACCCCAGATACTTTTAGTTTAAACAAAATATTCGAAAAATATCCAACCCAAAGTTTGTTTAGACAAGTAACAACAGGAGAATTACAAACCGAGGTTAAACAAATAAAAAGTTAAATAAAGGAACTACAGATAATAGTCAACCGACAAGAACTAAGTCAATTCCATGTGGATGCAAGACTAGCAATAATTACAATAAACCAAACGGCACTAATAATACTGAACCATCTACAAGTAACCAAAATACGTCTTTAGACAAACTAAAGAGAATAGTAATAAGCGAACCAAATGAAGATGAAACAAAATATATACAAATGATCAACAAAATAAATTACCAAAAATGGTATACAAAAATAACTTTACATATCGGTAACGATTTCAAAATAAATGTAATAGCATTAATGGACACAGAAGCAGACTATAACTGCATCCGAGAAGGAATTATACCAACTAAATATTATGAAAAAACAACTGAACGTTTAAGTGGAGCTAAACGGCACCAACTTAAAAGTTCAATATAAATTACCAAGCGCTAAAATATGTAATCAAGGCTATTGTTTTAAAAATCAATTCATAATGGTTAAAAACTTATCACAAGAGTTAATTCTTGGAACTCCATTTTTTACACAAATATATCCATTTAAAGTAAATGAGGTAGGAGTAACTACAAAAATAATGGGAACCAAATTAACATTCGAATTTTTATCACCTATGAAAACAAAAGTAATATTGAACCTACAACAAAACACAATAGGAAAAACAATCAATTTGATCAAAGATAAACAAAATCATATTTAATACCTACAAGAAGAAATAACATACAAAAAAATAGAAGAACAACTCAAAACGCCCTACACAATAAGTAAAATAAAAGAAATAGAAAATAACTTGATAAAACAAGTATGCTCTGAGTTACCAAATGCCTTTTGGCAAAGAAAACAACACATGGTAGAACTACCGTATATAAAAGAATTTAACGAAAGAAATATACCAACAAAAGCAAGACCTATCCAGATGAATAAAGATTTATTAGAAACCTGTAAAAAGGAAATAAAAGAATTATTAGATAAAAAATTGATAAGGCCTTCCAAATCCCCTTGGAGTTGCGCAGCCTTTTATGTAAACAACCAAGCAGAAATAGAACGTGGAGTACCACGATTAGTAATCAATTATAAACCACTAAACGATGTACTATAATGGATCAAATATCCAATACCCAATAAAAGAGATTTATCAAAAAGATTATATAATGCAAAAATCTATTCAAAATTCGATATGAAAAGTGGATTATGGCAAATCCAAATTTCAAAAAAAGATAAATATAAAACAACATTCACTGTACCCTTTGGTCATTACGAATGGAAAGTAATGTCATTTGGTCTTAAAAATGCACCAAGTGAATTCCAAAATATAATGAATAACATATTCAATGATTATTCTAAATTCACAATAGTATATATAGATGATGTTCTAGTATATTCAACATCAATAGACCAACACATAAGCCATATAAACACGTTCCTCAATATAATCAAAAAACATGGATTAGTAGTATCTGCTAAGAAAATGTCATTATTCCAAACAAAAATAAGATTTCTAGGACATACTATATACCAAGGAACTATTACACCAATAACAAGATCAATTGAATTTGCAAATAAATTCCCTGACGAATTAAGGGAAAAAACTCAATTACAAAGATTTTTAGGATGTCTAAACTATGTTTCAGACTTCCTACCAGATTTAAGAAAATCTATTCAACCTTTATTTCAAAGACTGCAAAAGAATCCAAAACCTTGGACTAATCAACATACTTTACTCGTAAAACAAGTAAAAGAAAAGGTCAAAACTCTTCCTTGTTTGACACTTCCAAATCCTGAGGCAGATATGATCGTCGAAACTGACGCATCAGAAATAGGATATGGAGGAATACTCAAGCAAAAATTACCAACAGCTAAAACAGAATCAATAATCCGATTTCATTCAGGAATCTAGTTAGGACCTCAAAAACATTATTCAACTGTTAAAAAAGAAGTCCTCGCAATAGTCAATT
>NC_027755.1:39870420-39894359 GCF_000695525.1 Brassica oleracea var. oleracea
GAATATCCACCGCTATCTTATGCAAAGGCAGCCGCGGAAGGATCTACCTCAAAAGAGACTGTCCCAACATCCAAAGAGCCCGAAACCCCTACCAAATCAACCTATTATGTCAAACCCCAAAAACAGCACCTGATGACTACCCAATTCACCAAACCCATAACCTTACCCCAACTAAAAGCCTTTGTAAACAGAGCCTTTTACCCAGACTGTCCCTATCCAACCGATAATATAACCAAAAATCACACCTTCTATGAGTTTATCCTAGTAGACTCTAGATCTATCGAAGTAACCCATTACCCAGACCAAAAAGACAAAAATACTATTGCCTACTCAACATGTAAAATCCTCAACATTCACCAATCCAAAGACCTTGGGTTTATCCACCATCACACAACAAAACCCTTTGTTACCCCAGGATTTCATATTCAAGGATATACCTATACCGACTATCAAAATGCCTTTTTCAGGGCATTCTTCATCAGACCCTACGACCATTCCTGGTTCTTCAGCTTTGACCAAAATTGTTCAAAAACGATACCCGGATGGTTTGCAGAATGGTGGTACTGGTTCGGACCATCAGACATAATTTACCCAACCAACTTACTCAAGACCTCTTTCGAGTTTTACAAGAAGCATATTCCAGATCAACCAATCGGACCCTTAAACAAGATTTACTTTCACATCGATATGGGCATTCCCTGGATATGCTCATGGTACTTCCAACTAGCCCTACATCTTCAAGATATGCTCTATTCTCTTGTCAGAGAATTTAGGGTAAAATGGTGGAAAAAATATAATCAAGATCGATGTAGCTATTCAAACATCCAGAAATACTTTGACACCATCAAGCAAGCAAAACAAGTTGTCCAATCGGTTTCAAAAACAGTTCCCCTACTTTTACCAAGTCAAATACAACAACCTTCTCAGAAGAAATCAAGTCCTGCTACTTCAACTACATCTTCTCCAAGCCAAAAAAGATCTAAGTAATCAAAGAAAGAAAAACTGGCACAACTCATCGATCAATTGATGGGCTCAAGCTCCGAAGAAGAGGACACTAACAACGATACCAACGACACGGTCGGCAGACCTCTAGCACAAGACCCTTTCGAAAAAAAAAAAAAATTTAATAATATGTCCATAGCCTAAATTTTGAATTTTGTTCTAAAAAATATCCTAGTAGACTCTATAAATTATTTTCTTTTCGATTTTCTATATTTGTAACAGGTACAAAATAATTATACAGAGCATATCTGTATAAACATCCAAGACATCACCATCAAAGGACCCACATGAGACAAGCATGGGACCCACCTGGAGACTTTGAAGCAACACGACAAAGGTCTCCATCAGTCAACCAAGACTTGACACGTAGCAACAAAGTGTCGGCACAATCAGAAAACGACACGTAACAAGCAGAGTGTCGGCACAATCAGAAGACGACACGTGGCAACCAATCAGTACGCAAGCTTCGCCTATAAAAGGAACCCATGAGGAAGAACGAAGCACGGGCAATTTTCAGCTCTGAAAGTAGAAACAAAACAAACAAACAATCATCACCTAAGTATTATTTTTGCTATCTCAATTTCAAATCAGGTGATCCCAGTTTTTCTGTTTAGGAATATGATAACTTCTTCGTCATTCTAATCAAACCTGGATGAATCACGGTATAAAAAGCTTGATTTGAATACATAAAGTAGTGGAAAATCACCAGAAAGTTGATTATCAATGAATCTTACTATCGGCATACTGTTTTCACATTTTGTATGAACATCGACTCATCTCTCCTTCTCATCTCTGTCTCTTACATGTTTCCTTCCGCATAGCTTCCACGCGATAGAAACTTTTAATAGTTCTTTTGTTTGTTTGTTGGAAATATGCTTGATTTTTTTTTAATAGTTACATACACAAATATATTTTAAAAATTAGTTAAGACACACAATATACTAAAGAAAGATAAAAAAACACTTGTAAACGACAAAAAATGAAGAAGATAAAGAACATTAGTTACACTTGTATATGGGGTTCGGTTTGCAAATGAGTGGCTGCACAACTCCATCAACTCCCTTTGAATCAAAAGTATTAGAACCCTCAAACGCAATCTTCATGCATCATGTATTGTGTTCATCAACAACCACTCTTATTATCACTGACGCTTCTTCCTCAGTTATGTACACACCATCTCCTTCCTCCTTCTCCTCTTCTTCTTTCTCACCTTATTCAGCTTCATTGCTGCACCTTGTATCAACATGGGAAGACGTGGCTTCCCTTTCTCCTAGGTTTTCTTTGTGAGGCTCTTCAGCAATTTCATCACTTGAACCGCATACATCAACGCAGTCAACGGGTCTGCCATCTACACAGAAAATCCAAAACAGAGTTAACACATTTCACAATATGGAAACACTTATTTAACCCCAAAAATTCATTTCAAGGTATCTCAACAATAGGACTTAAAACAAAGGCGTATCATTTTTGCATTTTTAGTATTGATCAAAAATCACTTCAATAAAAAAAACTGACCTTAGACATGTTAGGGGCAAAGACTAAAGCAAGGTTACGAGAGTTCATCTTGTTAACATGCTCAAACTGAACTACATCAGCCATGAGATTGATTGCCCAATTGAGAAGAGAAGCTTCTGTCTGAGGCAAGAGCCTCACAACCTTGACAAAATCATCGTCTGACTCGCACTGCATCACTTGCCCCGCTGGTAGAGGATCCAGTACCCCTCTCGGTAGCCCTCTGAACCAAGCTTGAACAAACATACAACATCAAATTCGAGTTCCATAAGGGTAATGAAGAAAACTTTTTGAAGAAGGAACCTTGATAAGTCCAGCTAGACAATGAACATCGATCCATCAGGTATCAACCCTTTGTTTAGCTGCTCTCTTACGTACTCTTCCTCACTGTTCTCTCCTGTTATTCTGAATATTCCTTCTACCTGAGACGCATAAAAAATTTCAACAGCTTCGGGATTAAGAAACGGAACTGATTATGTTTCATTCACTCACCTGCAAGCCTCCTTGATCATATAGCCTGCTCTGTAATAGTAGGAGTATCACGGGAACACAGTTCCCAAACACTGTTGCACTGCCACACAAATAACACGACAAGTAACCGGTTGGCTTATTTAGTATTTTATATTCCCGCCGTTACAAAATGATCCATAATTTAGAGAAAAATTGTTTTAAAAAATACATTTATAAAATTCACTTTTAAATTGTAGGTTTCGTAGAAATTATTTGCGTTTATAGAATTTTGATTTGTTATAAATTATAAAAAATATCTAATCATAAAATATTGTATTTACATTCAAAATTTAATATCTCTACCAAAAAAGCTAGCTAAGTCATCTCAACCTTGCACTGGGAGCTTTTTTGGGGACATCGGGCTCGAACTCAGAAGGCAGGCCAAGGAAACCGTTGAAGCGATCAAAGGTCACGTGAGTCACGTGTTGGATATTGGTTGGACCGCCAATGTCCATGGTTAGCCGCTCGTTTTCTTCCTTCTCCGCCGTCGAGAAACAACGAGACAGCTCCAGGACGACTCGACCACTGCCAAACCACCAAAGCTGGGGCTTGCGGCGTCTTCTCACTCTCTCTATCTCTCCTCACACGATCGAGTTTTCTTGCTCTTTCCTTCGGAAGAAAGAAAACAATAAGTTTCGGACAATGTGATGAACATAAAGAAAAGAAGTTCTGCGACTAAGGGAATGGTCGGCAACGAATTGGTTACATAAGAAAAATATTTTAACTTGGGAAGTTACATGTACGTTACATAGAATGTAGCAGATATTGAGTGGTGATGAAGAAAAAGGTTAGGAGGGGAGGTGGAACGTGGGAATCACTACTTTAAATTTGATTTCTAAGTCTGTAACATCTGTCTCGCAATAATAATTAAAAACTAATAACAATTAGCGTGGGTTTTACTCTTCCAAATACTAAATATTACTCCCTCTCTTTTTCACTGTAAGTAGTTTAAGTAAAATTTGTTTGTTTCAAAATATAACTAGTTTTCATAATTTTAAGTAACTTTTATTTTTATTGGGTATAGTGTAACCAATCAAATAATATATATTTATTTATGATTGTTTTAACTATACCTAATTTATATATCAAATGCTACTTTTGAAAAAATTAATAACTTTCTTAACATCTGTGCATTCACCTAAAATTACCTAGAGGGAGTAGAACATCTGTCTCTTTTTTTCTTTCTGTGTGATTGTGTATCAATCCAATAAGGGAAGGGAAATTGCATCAGTAGCTAAGAAAAAAAACAAAATTCACAGAATGACTAAAATTTCATTCTCTCTCCCCCTTCTTTTTTCCTATCTCTCTCTATTCTCTCTTTTAAAAACTAATTTTAGTTTTTTTTTTGTTATCTCTCTCACAAGGAAGAGAGAGAATGGAGGTTTGGTTATTTTCTTAATTTTTATTTTTTGTTGGTTATAGGGTGCAATTTCCCAATAATCCCTTATATATTAATTGAGAAACATTACAACTTTTTTTTGTAGCCACATGTCATCACTAGAATGATTCTTAAAAACATTAGAGAAATATGTTGGTCTATCTATTTATATAACAAGCTTTTTATTAAACTAACCATAAATTCATTATTAATATTCTTTATTATTTCCTTAAATAAAAGTTATGAAATTGCCTAATATGACTAAAAAAATAAATGGCAATTAATGATTTTGAATAATAAAGATTTGTTAAAAATTAGTGTATCTTCTATCATATTTGTTTAATTTTAAACTATTAAAATAAATGAAAAAACTACATTAACCATATAACAAAAAATTATATTTTTCTGTATATGTTATATTTTGAATTTTTAAAAATGACTATAAATTACTAAAGCTTTTAAAAGTCTCACATTCAAATTTTGTGATCCATGTTTTAAATTTTTTTTTGACAAAATACAAATGATTACAAAATCATATAAGTAAAAAGGCTAATTAAATTAATTATTAAGATTAGAAGATATATATATATATATATATATATATATATTTATATATCATTTTAGATTAAACTATATACCATATAAAATACATAAATATTTTAATTTCAAAATTTACTTTCAACAAATTTTTTTTGATAAAAGCTTTGAACAAACTTTGACAACTTAATGTTTAAAAAAATATAAATTACTAAAACTATTAATCAATGAAAATTTTGTTATCAGTAATTTAAATTTTTTAGTATATAAGATACAAATGATCGAAAAGCCATATGAGTAGAAAACATCATTTAATAGACATTAATATTAAAAATATGCTATGAATGTGAATATCATTTAAGTTTAATTATATATCCTATCAAATAAAAAAAATATTTGGATTCATAAAATTGATTTATATGTTCGCACCAGTTTAATTGTATATGTAATAGTTACTGACTTTTAATTATTTAATATATATTTATTATTTTATAATATGTAAAAACATATAATACATAAAATATTTTTTATATATAATGTTCATCAAGGCGCGAGTCTTAATCTAGTTTTCTTTTAAAATTGACAATATAGGTGATCTCTATGAGGTCCAATTAAAAAAAAAATCAAAAAGAACGTTGCAACCATAATACTACCACAACTTCATCATCACAAATGTATTTTACCGGTTTCTCTATCGATTTTGTAGCTCTGTTTTTCTAGCTTTGTACCATTGCAGCACTTAAAGCGGGTATTGGGCCTAAACAAAACCAAACAAATAGTAACCAGAAAGTAGGCTATAACCCCTTGTTAATATTGTTTCAAGGCCTAAACACTAGTTTACTGGTATTAGATTAGAGTTGAGCAGAGCCAGGATCAGGTTTAATTCCACTGTTTTGAGTAATATTGTCGCAGTGTTAGTGGCTTAGGTTGGAGTCTTAAATATCAAATGGATTCTGAATATTTCGGACTACGGGCGTGCAGTTCTTGCATGCTGAGATGGAAGGTTTACTTTGGGCAGCCTCATGTGTGAGAGACATGAGGATAACCTCAATACGATTCGAGACGGATTGTTTGGACCTAGTGGACATGATTACAAACCCGGTGTATTGGCCAACATTCGTGTCAGAGCTCGAGATGTTTCAGAGATTACATGAGGACTTCGAAGATGTGAGCGTGTCTCATATTCCTCGGAGTATGAATGGTCGGGCGGACTCGCTAGCGAAAAAAGCAAGGACCAAAGATTATATTTTTTCCCATATAGATCAGATCCGGCCAGACGGAGGTGCTCTGTGGAAAATCGGTTCGTCTGATCACCACTTGGTCTAGTTTAAATGGGTAGCTGAAAAAAAAAAAAAAAAAAAGAGTAATATTGTCTAGTGTCACTTTGACACTTTTAAAAATTATTATTAGAAATAGCTTTGTTTTTTGCCCAAAAAAATAAAGAAATAGCTTTGTGAAATGTGATTGATTGACTTAGTACCGTATATTGAAACAATTATTAAATGATAATCTAGTTTTCTGTCATTTTACTGTCTGGGAAAGGAACTATTGTCAGTCACCAAATGTATACGCAAAGAATTCTAATGTCCATTATCCAAATAAGATTGTGATATTGTGCTGAGTTTGATAATCTACTGTTTCATTGGAGAAACCGATATTGAATTCATATAAACTTAAACTGTGAAATATACATCTACAAAAAGAAAGAGCAATTAAAAAGCCGTCACTAAAGAAAAATCATTTAAAGACTCTCAGCTTGAGGGATTCATAATGACATAAACTAAAGAAGAAAGCAATGACAATTTCAGATTTGCAAGCTCGTTGACTACATTAGGTGAATAAGAATCAAAGGAGACATTTAACAATTTCTAATAGAGGAAAGGAATCTAAAATGTGGCATTGAGATTTAGGTGATGACAGGGAGTGGATGTTGACCCACCAACAAAATTAAGGATAATACCAAACAAATCCAATTAAATAACACTTGATTGAGATGTTTATAATTATTGACATTTTCTTAACATTTATTTTACGATTAATATGCAAAAAGGCCGTTTACTGTTATCTTATTGGTCGTCTACATATTTGTCATAATAATGTAATGGGTATTTTGGCTGAACTGGTAGAACGGAAATTGTTTATTCTAGTTAACTATGGTAGGTTAACCGATTAGAGGAAGCTGTTCTAGTTCCATTGATATCCAGTTTTGATAATTGAATGCAAGGCTATATATTAAAAAAAGTGAGAATTACATTTTGAGAAAATCTGTCACATATATATTATCAATCGCTGCTATCAAAACAAGAAAGACTATGTACTGAAGACGAATTGTACTCATATAATACAGATTCATACTATTGGTATCCCCTTCGGGATCCCAAAAGTCATATTTTAGCAAAAATAGCTAAATGATCTTTGGATAGAAACTCACTAAATTATGTTATTTTAATATGCATATAAACAAACATTCCTTGTCACACAATGTTACGTTGTATTTCTGTTCATGTGTACATGTTCCAAAGAAATTCGCTATTACTAAATATAAGAACATTTTAACATTATAAGATCTCCCATTGTTTGTATTCTAATCCAATATCAACATCATCGTCATCCGAATAAAATAAATTAGATAATCTAGCTGGGGGGAGTTGTATTTATTTAATCACTGGGAGGGCCGGCCCTCGCCCTGAGATTTTGGGGGCCTTTGACAATATCTTTTGTAAAAAAAGTTTTTTACCAGTTTAGAAGCCTAAAATTTATTTTTTGTGGATTTATGTCTATATAATTTTTTTTCAAAAATTTCGGGGATCTGTTGCAAATGTTTCGCATAGCATTGTTCATGGCCGTCCCTGATCACTGGTAGCTGCGTATATATGTCTACTAGACTAAAATTATATATCATATTCCAAATTATAAACTATGTTTTTTTACTAAGTGATGTACTTTTCATGCTATGATATTATGCGAGAATTTTCACGAAGCTACTTTGTAAAGACAAACTTCATGGAACATGCTGCTAGGAAGATATAACTATATAAGAAACTTTTGTTTTTACAAATGTACCCTACTTTTATACATACAAAACGTAGTTATGTATAACAGTATAAAGATGCATCTAAGTGAATGTGAATAACATTGAAGATGACAGATTATAAAAATTGTGTACTTGAATAAGCCCAAAAAGAGATTTGATGAAAAGGAGCCAATAAGCACAAACAAGCGGTTACAAAGAGAAAGAGAGATTGTGGAGTAGGAAGTCAGTGATTCTAGTGGGTTCCTCCTCTTTTTCTGCTAGTTTTATTTTATTTAAGTTACTAAAATACAAATTCTCATTTAATTTTCTTCTCAATCCCTTTTATTCAACCTCGATACTTTTCTAAATAAACTACCTCATATGTTCGGTCCATTTTATCTTGCATCCAATCTTCTTTTATCTTCTGCACTAGATAAAGCTCTTTTTTTCTTTAACAAGGATAAAGCTCCTTTCCCCTAACAAGGTTAAAGCTCTTATTACTCTTATATTATCTGCTTTCATCTATTTAAACTTATATAATATAAAGTTTATCTGTATATATGGGTATGTATAGATCGGATTTCTAACCAAACATCGCAACTTACTAACTTTGACTCTTGATAGCTATAAAGCTGTTCAAGATTTGTTTTTCAAATTCGGTTGTACAATTTTTCAAACCCAAATATTATTCAGAAAAAGTAGCTAGACGCACAAAACAAATATATAGCCTGGAGTTAAAGTCTGTGAAGGACAAGATCGTCGAGTGATTTACCATGAAATATTATTATCGACATTTCTTTATTATCTTTTAAAATATGTTTGGCTCTTTAAGTTTAGCAAGTAAAAATGTGTGTTTACTAAAGTTCTATAAAAAGTGTTTTCGTGGAACTAGATAGAGAAAAGTGGTGAAAAGGAGAGACTGCTGAATCGCAAAGTTTTTTTCACATACAAGTAGAGAGAGACAGAAAGAGTAATAATACTACTATATAGACTATACAAATACTAATTAATTAATTACTAATTTGTATATATGTCTCTGAAAGAGAAAAGATTGGACCCTCTTTGTTTTTCTGTTCAGCTAAAAAAAAGATTTTGAAGAGAAAGTTCGCATCCTACTTTCTCTCTCCTCTTTCTTCTCAAACAGCCCCAAAGCAAATAGAAAAGAAAAACTGCACAGAAAGGTAATAAATTAAACACAATATCTTAGTTTCATGTTCATCATCAACTTGCTTTTCTTTTGGAGATTCCAATCATTTTTTCACTTCAAGTTGAACAAGATTAACGCTTGCAATCTCTCTCAATTTGTTTTATCTAACTCTCTCTCTCAGTCTTCTTAACTCAAAGTTTCTATTAGTGAATCTTATTTCCTTTCGTTCTTTCTTTCATCCCTTTTTCAAGACCAACTAATGTTTTACAGACAAGAGAGAATTAAGAAGAGGACATAACTAGAAGAGAAGATCAAGAAAGAGGAAGATATCATCAATCAGGGAGATGGATAACCATAGAGTAATCAGCGAAGCCACAAACCATAATGATAATCATCATCTTTCTTATTCACTTCTTCATGGCCTCAGCAACAATCCTCCACCTCCTGGATTCATGTACCAAAATCTTCCCTGACTCTTTTGTTTTCATATATCACAAAACTTTTCTTTTCTTCTTCACACTAATATACAAAAAATTAACTCATCTTTTCTTAATAATATTCAATCTTATAATTAGCTCCAGACCTTTCTACGGGTTTTATTTGACTACCCTCAAATTTCGTTTTCTTAATAATAACATATACAGTGTAATTTATAAAATAATAAATGGTTAACGTAGATCAAAATGGGTAAACGGAAAATATTGTATTATAACATCCGAATTAGTTTTTTTTTTGCTAAAACATCCGAAATAGGTTATAAGTGTAGTAATTGTAATTCTGGTGTACACATTTTATCATATACGATCGTCTAGGTAGGGTTGTATTAATTTATTTGTTCTTCCTGTTCTCTTTAACCAAAAATAATAATAATGTTAGTTCGTATAATTTTAGATGTAACACAACACATGAATATTCTTTTTGTAGTATTGATTAAATAATGAATTATTAAATGAAACAGTAACCAAGATGGATCCTCCAGCTTCGATTACGGAGGGCTAGAAGAAGCAATGGTTCTGCAAGGTGTTAACTCTAGGAGCCACGAAGCTAAGCCACGTAAGCCCTCTCTCAATCCCTGCATGACGTGAGCGTTCCTTAACAAACTCCAATGAAGTTTTCTAAGCTAAAATAAAAAAATGAATTTGGAAGAAAAATGACAAAGTTGCGAGTCTGAACAAGTCTTTAGATAGGTTTTGGTGTTTGGTAACAATACGGAGGCAAAAGAGAGCCATGATTTTGATCAAAAAAAAAGAGAGCCATGATATGGTGTGACTTGTTTATTCATTTGTTTTCTCGTTTTTCCTTTTTTGAATAAAATAAAATAAAATTCATTTACCAACTCTCTAACCTCCTCCATATATGAAATACACACAATATGTCTTTCTATATAATGACAAGTATTCATAATTAGATTGGGCAAGTGTGTCATGATTTTTTTTGACAAAGTAAGTGTGTCATGTTAAGTATATATCCACGTGATAAATGATGTGATTAATTTTAAACTAGGGTAGAGCAAACGCACACATGCACATAATTAAAATCATTTATTATCATGAGCATATGTAGATGTAATGATGGTAAATTTGCAGGTTTATTTATTTATTTATTTTCTTGTACTTAAATTTGCAGGTTTATTTGCCGGAGGAGGAGCTACGACTCTGGAGATGTTCCCTTCATGGCCAATCAGAACTCACAAAAGTCTTCCGACTGTACACTTTCTTCTTCTTTGACCCTTTCCTCTGGTTTTTTCTCCCTTTTCGACATTTCAAAATAAAAATAAATACTTGTCATATTTAAAAGTTTACATTTTACACTCTATATCTTTAAGCTTTCTTCTTCTCTCTTACAGAATATCATTTTGGCCTGTTTTCCCTCAAAACTGAAAGCGATTATTTAAATTAGTTACTTGTTCCTTTTCTGACTTTATACACTAGAATCAATTTGAATAACACCCATTTGTCAATTTTTATACCCTTAAGGTTAAATCCTCCTTAGTATTAATCATCCCTTTTCTGACTTTTTATTATATCGAATTTACTATACGATCATAAGTACGTCCATGTTGAATATGTACTGGTATTGCAGGAAAGTTCAAAGTCAGGAGGAGAAAGCAGCGATTCAGGATCGGCGAATTTTTCCGGCAAAGCAGAAAGTCAACTGCCGGAGTCTCCGATGAGTAGCAAACAGAATCATCATCTCATGCTTCAGCATCATCATAATAACAACATGGCAAACTCAACCTCAGCATCTGGACTTCCCTCTAGTTCTCGAACTCTAGCTCCTCCAAAAGCTTCTGAGGATAAGGTAATCATCAACATCAGTTTTTAAAAATTTTGGAAAGAGATATGCATGTGGAGTCATGTAACATACTAACATGCATGCTTTTATGTAAATATGCATGCACATGAATTTCATATTTGTATCTGTCCTATCAAATCTTAGAATAAAACAAAAACCATACACAGATCCCAAAAAGGAAACGGATCAGAGGAGATTCAGATTTTTTGACCTCTCTCAATCCGTTGAAAAAAAAGACAAATTGTTATAAAAAAAACCCCAAAGTGAAATAAAGCAGAATCTTTTTTTTGTTAAAGGTGAAATAAAGGAGAATCTTCCTCAGAATTATGTTCTTTTAGGCTCCTAGTGGTGACCTTTTGGAAAACATGAGGAACGAATAGGAAAAGAACGTATAGGAATAAAATTGCAAGAATGAAAATGAATGTTTATTTCTTATCAAATTTAACAATGAATGCTTTTGTTCTATATTTCTCTACAAAAAATGAATGGGGAGGAACAAGAAAGAAAAAGTATTTCTTGTGAATGGTGATTTTTTTTTTTTGAATTATAAGGAATTCAGTGTTCCCTTTCGTTCTTTGGTCACCTTTCGAAGCCTTAATTTTCTTTTATGTATGATTAAACAATATCCTCTCTTTTCATTTTCTTTTTACATCTATTATCGTGATAATAATGTAACTAGTTATATATAAATTTAACACATGTTTTCTAAATTATTTCATGAACTAATGCTCCTTTTTAGCTATATATAAATATTTATTACATGACTCAACTTAACTTACACAATTCATTTCTGTGTTTTATTTTCCCACTGAATTTGTTTCTATTTTCATCTTTGTTCTCTGACATTGCAGAGGAAGGCTACAACTTCAGGGAAACTTCTTGATGCTAAGGTACTTAACGTTTATCATCATTATTTCATTGCATTTACTCGTCTCCCCCGAGGAGACATATATATACTTTTTAATGACATTTTATAAATCTTGGGTTCATATTTCCCCCCGAATTAGGCAGTTAGCCTCCTGTTTAAAAACGTGCTTAAAATTGAATTATATCAGACATTGAGACGTTTGGCCCAAAATAGAGAAGCTGCTCGCAAAAGCCGTCTTAGGAAAAAGGTAACTATTATAACCCCTATCTTTTCACGTCAAATCATTATCACTAGGTTAAGATCCGCGCCTTGCGCGGAATCAACATTATATATATAAATTATTTTATGTACTAAATATTTTTACATATTATGAAATAATAAATATATATTAAATAATTAAAAGTCAGTAACTATTAAATATATAATTAAATTGGTGCAAACATATAAATCAATTTTATTAATCCAAAAAATATTTTTTTTTATATTTGATATGATATGTTATTAAATTTAAATGATACTAATATAGATAATATATTTTAGTATACTTTTAATATTAATGTCTATTAAATGATGATTTCTACTCATATAGTTTTTTTGATCATTTGTATCTTTTAAAGAAAAAAATTAAATTACTGATAACAAATTTTTTATTGTGGGACTAATAGTTTTAGTAATTTATAATTTAAAAAAAATAAGTTGTCAATGATTGTTCAAAACTTTTTATCAAAAAAATTGTTCAAAGTGAATTTTGAAAATAAAATATTGTATTTTATATGGTTTATAGTTTAATTTAAAACGATATATATATTAATCTTAATAATTAATTAAATTAGACTTTTTACTTATATAATTTTTTTTATTATTCAAAATCATTAATTGCCATATATACTTTAGCCACATTAGGCAATTCCGTAAATTTTATTTAAGGAAATAATAAAGTACATTAATGATGAATTTATTGTTAGTTTAATAAAAAACTTATTATATAATTAGATGAATCAACATATTTCTCTAATGATTCTAAGAATCATTATAGTGATGACATGTGGTTACAAAAAGAAGTTGTAATGCTTCTCAAATAATATATAGGGGATTAGTTTAACTATTTATAAATCCTATTTCCTAAACTATTTTCAAATAATATTGTTTTATTGTTAAAAAGTATATGTTACACGTATTTACAATGCTATTACTATTACACTGGTAAATCGCACTGTTCTGTGAAACGTATTATATAGTAGCATTTATTTCCTATATCTACCATTTACCAGTCTTCTATCATTCAATTATGAACGTATATATAATTGCTATGCATGGAGGAAACTTTGATTTATCTAGAGATAAATTAATGATTAATATTTATAAATATAGGTCATATATAATGATAAACGTAAATAAGAAATGTATATGTGGTTTGCGAGCAGGCTTATGTGCAGCAGCTAGAATCAAGTAGGATAAAACTTTCCCAGTTAGAGCAAGAACTTCAGCGAGCTCGTTCTCAGGTTGGGTCACTTAATAATTAAACTATTTAGTCTTATAATCTTATTGTGCTGATTAATTTATATGACTTCTCTTGATATAGGGGGTGTTTATGGGTGGCTGTGGTCCACACGGACCTAACATCACTTCCGGTACCGAAACCTAAAACTCCATTTTCAGTATTATTTTATTGAAATACTGGGTTGGACCCAACAACTATATATATATATATATATATGATTAGTTACTTATTAACATAATGTTGAAATGTACGTACGTACGTAGGAGCTGCAATGTTTGACATGGAATATGGGAGATGGCTAGAGGACGAGAACCGGCATATGTCGGAGATCCGGACCGGTCTGCAGGCTCACTTATCTGACAATGATTTAAGGTTGATCGTTGACGGTTACATCGCTCACTTCGATGAGGTATTTAGGTTGAAAGCAGTGGCCGCGAAAGCCGACGTTTTTCACCTCATCATCGGAACATGGATGTCCCCTGCCGAACGCTGTTTTATTTGGATGGCTGGTTTCCGTCCATCAGACTTTATCAAGGTTGGTCATCATTTCATATATAAAGCATAACATGGTTGAGATTTAAGGGGCGATAAACAGTTTTACGTTAATTTTAATAAAAGGCATTTTGATAATTCGAAAGTCATACGATCTATATGTATAATAACTTTTAAAATTTTGGAGACCGAATGTTTCGTCCGGATTTTGGCTCTGATCATGAAATGTATAATTAGTATTGTTCTCCGTGTGCGTTAGCAGAACAAAAAACTGTTGGAAGATAGAAACGTGATAGTTAAATTTTAAGAAGAGAAAGTATACTGATCATTAGTTATAACTTATAAGTAAAAACTAAAAGAGAAAATTGATGGGGTTTTGTAAGATACTTGTGTCGCAAATGGATCTATTGACGGAGCAACAGCTGATGGGAATATATAGCCTACAACACTCATCGCAACAAGCAGAGGAGGCTCTCTCGCAAGGCCTTGAACAACTTCAGCAATCTCTCATCGATACCCTCGCTGCCTCTCAAGTCATCGATGGTATGCAACAGATGGCCGTCGCTCTCGGCAAGGTCTCTAACCTCGAGGGCTTTATCCGCCAGGTTCCATCTTCTAACCTTTTCTTTATTTAACTTTCATATGTGTTTATATTTGCACTCTAAATCATAACAATGTTTATTTGTTTTACGGAACATTTTTTAAAAAGTTAAAAGTTTAAAAACATGTTTACGTTTTTGTATTGATGTTTAACTAAAACCTTTTAATATATATACAAAAAATAAATGTCTTATTAAACCAGAATTTGATCAAATGTTGCTTTCATGAATGGTCTATTTCTAGATTATGCTCAATTCCATTTTCTTGCCGCTATTTTTCTTCTCTCATATAATAATCTATGTTCTATGGTTTTAACTATAATTATTCTCCGAGAGCCAAATTTCTTTCACCAACTTGTTTTTATATACTAGTTAGCTGAAGCAAACAAAGAGAATATGTTAAAAGTATTCTCCTTTTCAATTTTTTTTTGTTTTGAACAAAATAAAATACATATAGAATGTTTTTTTTTGGTAAAAAACATATAAAATGTTTTTCTTGTTTTCAGACACTAGGATCAAATTGAATTATATTGTTTTCACCGGAACTATCATATAGTAACAAAATAGTAACAAATGTACATCATTTTCAATCTTGTCCTATATTAACAAATGCACACTATCCTAATGTCTGAAATAAGGACAAGGATGAAAAATGGTAAGTAGTTGTTATTATATTATACTTCTGGTGTATAAATAGATCGTTTACTTTTTTGACCAAAAGTAATACGCATTTGCACGCCGAAGTAGTAGGTCTGCCACTATAATCTTCTTTATAATCCTATAAAAAGAATCAGCTAGGTTTTTAAAAGGTTTAATTAAATAAGCTGTAATTGATAACTAAGTTTCTATTGTTAATTTAAATGAAGGCTGATAACTTAAGGCAGCAAACCGTTCACCAGCTGAGGCAAATCTTGACCGTTCGTCAAGCTGCACGGTGTTTTCTATTAATCGGGGAGTATTACGGGCGGCTCAGAGCTCTTAGCTCTCTTTGGCTGTCACGACCACCAGAGTAAGACACATTTTTATATAATTCATTTTTACGTATATATTTATCAATTTGTAATGTAATTTTGGATATAATTAATGTGAATAGGACGCTGATAAATGATGAAACATCTTGCCAAACGACGACGGATCTGCAGGTGGTTCAGTCATCACACAACCAGTTCTCCAATTTCTGAATCGAAATTGGAATCTTTATGACTAAATGGTCGAGTTCCTTTGTGTTAATTTCACTGGTATTTTATGTTGTACTTAAACGTTTAGCAAAAGAAAATGTTGTGCTTAACGGGCGAAATCCATAACGATAAAAAGCACTTGATAAGACCCATACATGAGACTACCGGGCCTAAGATGGGCCAGGCACTTCTTTGTGGCCCTATCATGTAAGCAAAAACGCAGGAAGAAGATGAGACAGGTGGAAAATTATCACTCTTTAAATTGATCACAGTCCAATGGTTTGTTACGAAAGAAGCTAAATAAGCTTAAACGATAACATTATAATGAAAGCTCAATCTAGGCCTAATAACCATATGAAAGACATAAAATACAAAATATAATTCTACAGTGCTCACACGTGAACCGTCTAATTTGAATGGTTGATTAGAGCATGATTATTAGAAGGTTCTTAGGGTGAGGTTCTTGTAACCTCACCCTAAGAACCTCCCAATGATCATGCTTTTAGAGCATGTGCATCAGTGAATTCCATGGGAAGTTCATACAGTTTTCGAAAAAAAAAATATTAAATAAATAAAAAAAGTGAACCTGTCTCCTGCAGGGTCACTGTACTGAATCCGGGTCATCACTGTAGCGCGGATACCACAGCACTTGGCGGTCCGCGATTGGTCCGATTAATGTATTTTTTTTTTTAAACCAAAATCAAACAGAAAAAAAACTAATAAAAAATACTTTGCAGATGCTATTGAAATACGGTTCACAAAAAGATAAACTCATACCACGCTTGGACCATGTCGCATGCGTACATTTTCCCGTGAATGATAGACACATATATGATACATTGAATAAGCTTGTCGTTTCGAATTCGTGATTACTGTTTTACTTATATTTTATTCCTTCAGGTACTGACTAAAATGGCATTTTATGCGGTGAACATTGTCCTCCCTTTCTTCTTTTTCAATGTATTTTATACTATAATCTTTTGCTTATAGGTCAAACTCCTCCACTACTATCTCATTCTCTTCCAAATCTTTCAAACTTCTAAACCCTTCACCACCTTGAATATTTCCAAATACTATATTAGTAGGTCATTTGATTGTTGTGCTTCGTCTTTCTCATAGAAAAAGTGTCCAGAATGAATTTGGGCGTTACGGTAGATTCAAATTTATAGTGCTTATAAGGAAATAAAAAACATCTCTCTTTTATATGGAAATATATGTAGTCGAAGTAAAGGAATGATATATACATGAAAAATCTTTGGTTTTTGTTGAAAACATCTTTATTATTTATTTACCATTCACGATAAAATTAAATAAAATATTAAGGTTCTCGTAATTGACATTTTCATACAAACTAAAAATTATTGAAATGCATTTATGTTATTACATCTATTTGACGAATAATATTTGACATAAATCCAACGTATATTATAATTAATATTACGTTTAAAACATGTATCAATTGATATTGAAATTTAAAATAACATTTTTGTATAACAAAAGAAAAAATAAAATAACACTGATCTTGAAGAAACAGATGTAGTATCAATTAGTTCCAACTGTATTTCGCCGTTAGGTTAGTTTCATCTGTTAATTAAGCAACCATGGAGTTGAGTCCTAGAAAATTCTCTCGTATGAAAAGGGGAATTAATCAAACTCATGCATTATAATATTACATCATCGTGTGATATGCTACTTGAATCATCAAACGTCAATAAAAGCGAACGCGTGATTTTATAGTAATATGCTTTTATCATTTGTCCCTTAAAAGACGGCTAAAATGATGTTGAAATTGTTGTTTTGATATGATGATGATGAGTTTTGTCTTCGCCGGTCTATTTGCACTTGAAAGATAATTATGACTATAGAATAATGAAAAATGATATCGTATTTGTTGGTATAAGGTGTTACATAGTCACTAATAATGGGAAAGGAAAAGAGGTTAACGAAGAAAAAAAAATGGTTCAATGAATATCTACGAGTCTTCTTAGGATTCTCTTTCCTTGAAAAAGCCTTGTGCTTGTGCGTCTCTCCTTTTCACTATATTAAGTAAAGACCCACCACATTGATATGAAGAAAATTACACTCTCTTCTCCTTATGTAAACGCGTACGCAGACACGTGCGAACATTCTCATGTTTACCTATACGTGTTGGGGTAGGAAGAAAAAAACAAGAACCAATACACATCAGGAAGGTTGAATAAATAACCTCTACTACTAATCTAACACATTTTCGTCGAGAGCGAGAGAGAGAGAGATGAATCTTGATGAGAGAGGCTTAGGTTTTGAGTCCTCAAGCTTCCTTGCATGGCTTAGAGCATCTTCAAATTCTTCTTCTCCTTCTGGATTATTCCGTATGAAGACACAAGATGTTGTATCAAGATCATATCACCAAAGTCAGATGAAGTTGGAACGATCTCTATTCTTATACCAACCACAAGCGCCACTCAGCACAAGCACTATTCAATGCTTGCCTCTTCTGAACAAGCTCATGGAAGATGAAAGTCAAGCATCTGATGATATCAAAGAAGAGATGGATGATGATGTAGTTACCCTCCGAATAGGATTGCCTACCTACCACCGTGGTAGCTCGGAGGAGGATGACTCTGATACAACTTCTGATCATCATCAGGAAAAATCCATCAAGAGAGAGATGATAGAAGATGGCGGGGTGATGATGAAGAAAATGAGAACGATGAAGTTTCAACAGGAGATGATTGATTCTGATATGGGAGTCTGTGGGAAGAGGTTTTGGATACCAAGTCCGGCTCAGATTCATGTCGGTCCAATGCAATTTGCTTGCTCTATTTGCAGCAAAACCTTCACTAGGTACAATAACATGCAGGTACGACTTCTCTCTTATCATCTCTATAATAGTATATAGTTTCATACATATCCACTAATTCACATACCAGCGTGCTTCTATGGGTCGAAATCTTGCTTTATAATGTAATCAATACATTATCACTAGATGTTATATTAACAAAGAAGGAAATATTATCACTATATCAACTTTACCTTTGCCTTTGTCCATTCTAATAATCATATGTATTTCATTTAAGGTTAGATTTCCTTAGGAGAAAAGATTTAATACATAATATCTATTTTTGAGTTAAAATAACAGAATAGACTAAACTTTGATTTCATACTTAGGAGTTAGGAGTACTGAAATAAACATCATAACATGCATAATTTTGCAAGGAAAGTTTTTAGTTTAAAATAAAAGATTTTGAAATTTAATGGCTTAATTATTACGGTAATTAATCTCGGTTGGTGAATCATCGTAGTAGATATACAAATCCCAAATCAACAAAAAGAAGGATAGTTGGGTATATAACTTCTGGATTAGTTGAGACATCTTCGAAAATCTTTATGACTTTTTTCATTGTTTGTCTTGCCTTTTTTGCTGAAAAGCCAGAAAGCAAAAGATTAATCACGGAGTGGGATTTGGTAAAGTAATTTAGCAACAAACCAAAAAAGGGAGAAGATAAAGACAAACAATGATCATACTAGTTTATCAAAAAAAAAACAAAACAATGATCATGCACTACTTTTACTCCGGATACATGCAATCGATTACTTAACCTAATAATCATCTAATTAAAAGCCATCTAATTAAGCATCATTCGTTTATATTTATAATTTACTTAGAATTATCTCACTTTAAATATTTTGAATGGGTCTTCATGTAACTTGTATACATAGAATATATTTCTAGATTGGTGAATATCAATTGAATTCGAAATACTCAAACCTCTCTCACATATATAAACATAAGTGAAGAAGTGATCCACATCACTGCTTAGGTTCTAATGAGTTTATATAAACAACACAGATGCATATGTGGGGACATGGATCAGAGTTCAGAAAAGGAGCTGACTCTTTGAAGGGTACAACTCAACCTGCGGCTATCCTGAGGCTGCCATGTTATTGCTGCGCGGAAGGATGCAAGAACAACATCAACCATCCTCGTGCCAAGCCCTTGAAGGACTTCCGTACACTTCAGACACATTACAAACGTAAGCATGGCTCCAAGCCTTTCTCTTGTGGTAAATGTGGCAAAGCATTGGCCGTTAAAGGCGATTGGAGGACTCATGAAAAGAACTGTGGAAAGCTTTGGTATTGTACATGTGGATCAGATTTTAAGCACAAGAGGTCTCTTAAGGACCACATCAAGTCATTTGGACATGGACATTCTCCTCACCCGTCTCTTTCTTTTGATGGGTTTGAAGAGGATGTGGAATGTGTCACTACAGAGTGATAGCCATGTTAGATACACACACACCGGGGGACTGTGGGAATCATCGATCTATCGGTAAGATCTGAATTTTCTAATGTTGCTTCAAAACTATGCACCACAAAACATCTCAAGTCTACCAAAGAATTTCTATCTTGAAAAGGGAGAAATTCTTTGTTAGACTTGGCCTCGATATTTAAAAATGTAGCAATTTACCAAAGAAAATGAAGCAACATTTTAAAATTTAGATATTTTTCTTGGGATATATTTACGATGAGTCTTACATAGAACCCGTTGTCTATCTAATACTTGAAAATTTGAGATATTGGTTTTATGTATTTGGTGTGTTTAAGTAGGACAATGCATGTTATATCATATTTATTAGTTAACAAGGGTGTGATTATCTCTTGGAATTTTGTGAAGCACGAGAATTTTCTGTTTCTCTCACTGTATTTGTCTGTATTAGAAGAGAAAATTGGTGTGCTTCACTTCATTATTGTACGATATTCCTCAATAGAGACTCTTCCTATATATTATTGTTGTCTATCTTTTCATTACATATCACATGCTTTCAATCTTATTTAATTACACTTTTTCTTTGTATGAATCAAACGTATCTATTTTTTGTGTGTGTCATCTCCTCATGAAACCATTAATCACATTCGTCTCAATGTATCAAACAAAATTAATGTTACCGTAAGAACACATCATCAGAACGATTACGACCCATAGGGGTTTGATTTGATGCGGTTTTGGTTAAGTTTCATCAGGCTCTTGGTTTATAAGCTTGGCCCAAACTAGATTTGTGAATGTATTAGAGAGAGCTTCAATCAGTTAGATATAGAGAGAATTGGTTATTGAGTTAGTTCTGTTGATTAAAGTTGGACAGAAACATATGCCTTATAAACTCAATAAAATAACAAAACCTAATGCCAAAAGTCAAGTGTGGAGGAGTTGGTGGAGGTGGTAGCATTAGGTAGAGAATTGACCAAACAAGCGAACTACTCAAGCGACATTGTATCTTGCTTTCTCAACTTTGCTATTTCCTTGTCTTGAAGTTTCAAAATTTTCAGACACCATTGCCAAAACATGAAAGCTGCAGCGCAGTTGGCACGATCTTATCCATCCGAACAAAATGCGCAGGGAACTGACACGTACGAAACTAGTCGCACGGAATGGCAGAGCTCATCTGCTATTCTTACAAGCAAGGTTGTGTCTCAAGAGCAGTCCGAAACCTTACCAATGCCTCCAGTTTCTGTCGGAGTTGATCATGTGAACGGTCATAACAGCACTGCACGTGTCCCACATCATCAGAAGCCTCTTACCGTCAATGATCTCTCCCCGACTCCCATGCACGGATCTAACCTACGCGTCGCGTATCAAGGCGTTCCTGGAGCTTACTCCGAGGCAGCCGCAGCTAAGGCTTACCATAACTGCGAAGCTATCCCTTGCGACCAGTTTGAAGTTGCGTTTCAAGCGGTAGAGCTCTGGACCGCTGACCGCGCTGTTCTACCGGTTGAAAACTCTCTCGGCGGTTCTATCCACCGTAACTACGATCTTCTCCTCCGCCACCGTCTTCACATCGTAGGAGAAGTCCATCTCCCTGTCCACCACTGTCTCTTAGCTCTTCCGGGCGTACGCAAGGAGCTCCTCACGCGCGTGATCTCACACCCTCAAGGTCTCGCTCAGTGCGAGCGCACACTCACAAAGCTCGGTCTCAACGTCTCCCGCAAGGCCGTCGAAGACACCGCGGGAGCCGCTGAGTTCATCGCCGCCAACAATCTCCGCGACACGGCGGCGATAGCGAGCGCACGCGCCGCCGAGATTTACGGGCTGGAGATTTTGGAAGACGGGATACAAGACGACGCGAGTAACGTGACGCGCTTCGTGATGCTGGCGCGTGAGCCAATCGTACCGAGAACTGATCGGCCGTTTAAAACGAGCATCGTCTTCGCGCATGAGAAAGGCACTAGCGTGCTGTTCAAGGTACTTTCTGCTCTCGCGTTTAGGGACATCAGCTTGACGAAGATTGAATCTAGGCCGAATCACAACCGTCCGATCAGGCTCGTCGACGATGCCAACGTAGGGACGGCGAAGCATTTCGAGTACATGTTCTATATCGACTTCGAGGCTTCGATGGCGGAGACGCGCGCTCAGAACGCGCTCTCGGAGGTTCAGGAGTTCACGTCGTTCTTGCGGGTGTTGGGGAGTTATCCTATGGATATGACTCCTTGGTCACCATCATCCTCAACATCACACACGGCTTCATCGTAAAGAAACTATACAAATGGAAATGTAAACATGTTTTTTTTTTTTTTTTTTTTTGATAATCCAGGTATACAGACCTCTCACTTAGTCAGACTATCCCACCGCGTCCAACCGGAATCGGCAAGGAAGGTCCTGGAGGCTAAACGGAAAGCTGACATTATATGATGTTTTATATACGTGTCAACGCTCTTATGGTTTCAACATGTTTAATTTATATTCCCCAGGTTGAATTCATCTGAGAACAATATGTTAAAAAATATCCAAGTTAATGTCAAAATTAAATTAGAAAATAGTTAAAATAAATATAAACAATTACGCTGTCATGAAAAAAATGATGGTACAATAAATATATGATTGGGAAATTCTCTTAAAAGCATAAAATAATATTTTGTCACAAAATAACATCATTAGGTAGAAGAAAAAAAAACAAAGCTATTTTTAATGAAGAATACATTAAATATAATTAAAATATTATAAGATATTATTATTATAAATTTATATCTTAAACCTTAAATCTTAGATCCTAGACCATAATATATCCTATATATTATTTTAAATTTTCCTAAACTTTAAATCTTTGATCCTAAACCATAAATCATAAACTTCACCTAGAAAATCTAAACCCCAATTCTTAACAATTTAATCTTAGAGATATATGTGTACTAATTTTTTTAATGAACATTAGTTTGATTATTTTTCTCCTTGCATACTATTTTTATGATAAAAACTATTTTATCTCTGAGCTCTCACATTAAAAGTTACAATGGTTAATATCGTTGACATTTTATACAAAAAAACAATATCGTTGATACCTTTACTGAATTATTATATTTATTTATCATTTAATTGATCATTAATTAATGAATTAGTTATAATAAAAATAGTCAAAAATAAAATGAGGAAATATGTAGCATAATAATGTTTTGTTTGATATTACCTAATAATGTTTGATATTATCTGATGATGACACTACAATAAAACATATTTTTTACTAGGGCAGTATTCATTGTAAATTCGTCGTAAACGGGGTGTTACGACGAATTAACGTCGAAAGACGTTTCGTTGTTAAACGTTCGTCGTAACGGAGGTTTCGTCATAAACTACTCGTTACGTTTACGACGAAATATATTCCTCGTAAAGCGCAGGGAAAGAATTTGTCGTAAACGACACGTAAGCTTTCGTCGTAAAGCCCACGTAATTATTTCGATGTAAAGCACACGTATATACTTTCGTTGTAAATCACTCGTAAACATTTCAATGTAAAACCCTCGTAAATCTTTCGATGTTAATCACTCGTAAACATTCGATGTAAACTCCATGTAATGTTTACGAGGAGTTTACATCGTTTCTTATTATATTATTATTAATTAATATATAATAGATTTTAATTTATATTTAATATTCA
>NC_027755.1:39895960-39896453 GCF_000695525.1 Brassica oleracea var. oleracea
GAGAAGTCTGAGAGTCTGGAACTGCATCGGAAGACGATGGACCGGAAGAAGATGTACCGGAACCATCGCCAAACAACTGGGCATAAGTAAGTGCTGTTGGTTTCCTTCTAGGAGCCATCTAAAAAAAAAATTTAAATAAATTTAATCAATTATGACGACATAATTAAAAAATTATTCTGTTACCTAACTAATCACCTAAACTAATTACCTAACTAATTAATCACCTAAACTAAATTTTTTAAAAAATAGAAGAGGAAAGGTAGTGTACCTTAAGGGAGAGGAGAGGAGTTTGGGAGGAATGAACGAGGCAGCCTCATTTTCGGTGACTCAATATATAGAAAACCTTTCGTCGTAAACGCGACGTAAAATTACGACGAAATTACCAGGCCCGCGTTTTTCCATTTACGACGAAGTTACCAGGCCCGTTTTTTTCCATTTACGACGAGGTTACCAGGCCCGCGTTTTTCCATTTACGACGAAATTACGTGGAATA
>NC_027755.1:39900977-39915571 GCF_000695525.1 Brassica oleracea var. oleracea
AGAAATTTTCGAGTTGGGTAGTTGAAATATAACAACGATTTTACAAGGAATATTTTACATGGATTTTACATGGTTTTAACATAATATTTACAACGACTTTACGACGAAATTAGGTAAGTTAAAGCACATTTAATACACGTTTTCACTTAAATATAACGGTAACATGTTTCGTTGTAATGTCGATGTAATGATTACGACGTATTTCTCATTCCACGTACATTCGTCGTAAACTTACATGGATTTTACGACGAACACTGTTCGTCGTAAATTTACATGGCGTTTACGACGAAAGTTGGATTCCTCGTAACTGCGTTGTAAACACCATGTAAATTTACGACGAAATATTTTCGTCGTAAATCTTCGTTGTTATGGGCACATTTTCTTGTAGTGTGATCATCACCTAATTTTCTTTTATAAAGAAATAAATTAAAATATTAAGATAAGTCTGTATATATTTATCGACTAAACAAAAGAAATATTATTATTATCTCAATTAACTTCTCTTTTAAATTTTTAAAGTTATTATCAACCTTAAAGTTTATTTTAAAAACGTATTTACTTTATTTCTATTTTAGTTTTGTATTTATGATTTTTTGTAGTTTCATACATATTGGTGGTTTAAAGAAATAATATACAGAAGTAATGATGGTTTAAAAGACGAAGGTTTACTTTTTAATTTTGTTTTGTTACATGTTTGATATGTGATGGTTCTTATAGTTTCGTAGATTTCATTAATGTTAAGAGAATGAAAAATGAAATTAAAAAAAAAAGAAAAAAAGTTGGAGAAAATAAAAATGATTAAGAAAATAAAAACAACTAAATTGTGATATTTTTACCAAAAAAAAACTAAATTGTGATAATGATCTTTGTATTTATAATGCACTAGGAAACAAATCCGCGCGTTCGCGCGGATAGGTAAATACTTTACTACAAATATAAATTATAAATATTAATAATATATATACTTGATGATTATATATATTTTAAATTATTATTTTTTATTTATCTTTCAAATTTATTAACTATATATCATTTTATTTTATGCAAGTTTTGAAAAATATACCATACACATATAAAAACATCAGACAAAAAAGATTTATGAAAACAAAGATAAAATGTTATCAATGTTAGATACTCAAAAAGAACAAGCAGATTTGTAGAATTTTTTTAATGACCTACCACAAAAAAAATAGAACAAAATAGCAATTTGTTAACAAATTCATTTAAAATTACAAAATAAAAAAAAAATCAATGGATGCCTTAACTTTTAATCTCAATCTCAATCTTAATCTTATGTAAGTAAATCATATATATAATAGATTAATATAAAACATTTAACTAAAAGTTTCCAATAGAAAATTATGATATGCAAATTTAAAAGTGAGTTCCCCATGTATTTTAACCAACAAAACACAGAAGAAAATTATATTGTGATTTGATAAAAGACAATGGGTGAATGAAATATTATTTAATGGAAATAAAATGCCAAATATAAGTTACAGGGAGTTCTCCAGGATAAAAAAAAATGTTTTAAGAATTGAGTAGTATAGAATAATAAAAAAATAAAGAAATCACTGTAAAAGGCAAACAATTTGACGGATGTCTTCTATTTTCCCAATGAACCCTGGATATCAGTAGATTTTTTATAAATTAATAATGTTGGTGGTTTGAAATTTCATTAATTTCTAAAGATATTAATTTACAAAAGTTTCTTTATTTAGACTTTTTATTTTAAGATAAAAAATATTTGATTTTAGTGTATAGACATTAATTGTTATTTTTTAAAATTTAACATTTATATTAATTTTATTATAATATTTGGTGTATATAATATATATTGCATAGAACTGAAATGTGGTTCTAGATATAATATTACTAAATCTAATAAAAATATATATATAGTTTTAAGAAAATATAAAGATAATTACATTGTGAATATATAAAAACAATATAATAATAAGTTCTTACTTATATAAAACATATATACATATAAATTATTAATTTATAATTTTAATGGGACCATATATTTACATTTCTAATATATAAATCTAAACCATTATATTAGAATTTCCTAAAAACCAAATTCGTGTGCGAACAACATGCAGAGATGTCGAACAATGTAATGAGAGCTTGTGAGCCGAATGGGGACAATAAGATGGTGGGACACTGCTTCAGCCCAGGGGTTGGTTCTTGTGTGGCATATTTCTGAGCTTCTCCATCCAAACTGAGAGTTATCTGTTTGATTTGAGCGAAGTCCTGAGTCTGGTGGGTGCCAAAGTTGGAGGATAATGCGTCAGGCTGGTTTCAGAGAACATCGACTACTTTCACTCTCAGCAGTGGACGGCAAACAGCTGAACCACCATTAAAAATATTACAAAAAAGAATAACATGCATGGAGGTACAACGTACCATTGTTCAGCTATAAATCTAGTTTAGAAATATTAACCTTGTTAAGTATAATAAACTATTTACGAAATAATATATCTAAAAACTTTACAAGTGAATCATAATAATGAATCATAATAATGAACAATCATTTGATCATTCAATGACTTGGCAAAGTGTTTTTTATTATATATAAATTTCAAGAGGTGCCAATCCATTGTTATTCGAGGGAAAGCATTGATTCGGGAAATCAAAAGATGTTGTTTGCTTTTAATAAATGATGACATCATTTTTTAAAAGAACCAAACTTGTCCGTTAGATTGCATAATTAAAGGAAGCTTGACCAAAATATACTTGCTTTCTTTAGAATTCTTTGTCTATCTCATAAGTAAATTTAATGCGCACGAACGTCTTTCTTCTTCTCTTTAAGCCGAAGTCACAGCATTATTATCGACTTGTTGATCTCTTTCTCCTTTCCGTCGAAGTTACAGTTGTGTTGGAATCAATACAGTGAGATTTATCAATGGATTTTGATGGCTTTTTAGAAGTAGAGAAAGTCTGAAGAAGGGAGTTCTGTAACATATTTTCCGGTGAGGAATATGGCGCCTCTGGTTGCTTGTCATTCCTCCACGACTCCTTCATCCGGATCCATTACGATGGCTTTCAATGGCACGGCTGCTTCCTCCGGTAGTGGTGCCTGCTGGTGACAATGGTGGCTTCTCCATTAACGGCATCAAAGCCGAGGGATGAAGAGAGGGAAGGAGAGCATGATGATCACAATAGTATAACAATGGCAACTTGCGACCATTCACGATTGAATAATGGTAGCTGGCATTTTGTAGAGCAAATGTATATACAAAGCCTCCGTTATAATAGATTAGATGTGCCCTTGCTGAAGTTTCTTTGGCCAGAGGTATAATAGATTATTTAAATCAGAATAGATAATAAAGGGTGTGCATTAGAATCAACCATATAATATCGGTAAAACTGTTGATCATTTCTCTGGTTTATTGGCAAACTGATAGATAAATGACCCTATAACAATAAAAATTGAAGTTTCATTCTAGTAGCTGATAAGTGCTTACATCCTGAAGATTAAAATAGTCCTACAAAATATTGAATGGCCATAGATCTGTAAATCATAATGCAATTTTGGAAAACACTCTCGTTAAAAGAATTCTCTTCTTATTGTCTCTTCTACGAGTTACCCTCCAGTTAGAAAAAGGAAAAGATAATTGAATATTAGAATGAAAGATACAAGAAACAGCCGAAACAAAGATGTCATTTACTAATTAGTTTTACTTTGCTGGATGCAACACCAGTTGTGTCTAAGGTGGTCATATCTTCTAGTGAACCCGTTTCTGGCATCTTCCCTAATTGTAGAGAGAGAGAAGAGTAAATAAGTCAGTTTGTCAGATCTCAAAAGCCATTAAAGACTTCCAGATGAAATTTTAAACCTCAATATCTAACAAATCACAGTATGACCAATATTAATCAAACCAGGGATCTCCTCTGAAACAAGTGCAAGATATTGCTCCATTGCCTCCTCTTTACTCATGTTTCCAAGTTTTTACAGAACAAGTATGTTCATCTTCCACCGTTCGAACAATAACTCATGGCGTTCATCACCGGTTTCTCCACTTCTTTGCCGACCCTCTCGGTCCGTCTTCTTCACGAACTACCATCTCCTTTGCTACCACATCCTCCGGCGAGACAGCAACCAGGAACTCATCAGCTTCCACAGTTTTAATCACCAATTCTTCGCCTTTAGCAGGTTCTTGAAGTTCATCAAGAACTCGTTAATCTTCACTTCCAAACCCATCCACACGTTCCACATTCTCATCAACACCAACTCGGAGTTTCCTCTCCCTCTTGACCACTGTGCATAGGAGAAGCGATGATTCAAAATGTTGCAGTCTGCTCACTCGTCAGATTCTAATTACGTTGTTACTAATGTAGACCAAAACAAAGTAATGCACTAAACACAATGATCGATAAGCAACCAACCGAAGTGAAATTATTTGAATACAACGACCTTAGCAAATAGAGATTTTGGAGACAGCAAAAAAGGCAACAACGTAAACAAAAATTTATGAAAAGTTCAGAAAAAGTTAAGGTGTTTGGGTATGTTCTTCTAACTTTTTCAAATATGCAAAGCCATATACAAAAAAAAAACACAAAATAGTGAAAGAGAGACAAAGAGTAACCCGGATCGCGTGGGTAATTTATTTTAGGGTTCAACTTCACCTCATATGTTTGAATCGAACTGTTCGACTAAGCCAGATTAGAAGAAGAGGAAAAACAGAGAAAAAGGCTGAGATATACAGAAATACTAAACCAATGAAAGAGAGACAATGAAACCAAAACACAACAGAATATAAATTCAATTCGGAAAGAATACGATGAATAAAGAATTATCGTTCTCAATAAAGCAAATACAGTAATTGTTCTCAATAACACAAAATTCATACTGGAAGGCGATTTACTTTAAACACAAAAAAATGGATCGAGAGTTTCAGAAGATTTACCTTCATAAAGGAAGCTTCAATGATCAAGGATGTTAATGGCAACTCACTGGTCATGAATGGTGGATGATCGGGAGATAAAATTTGGTTTGTCAGAAAATCGAATCAGAAATCATGAGTAAAAAGAAAAGTGAGAAAAAGAGGAATAGAAAACTGATTATCAAATATAAACAGAGGAAGAGATGTGAACCAAAGGTCACAATTCCAGTAATGGACGCAATGCTTCACTACAGACACGAAGCTTCGGTAGCGTCGTCTTAGTCAAAATAAAAGGAACGTCTAATCTCAACCCTTCGATTAAAAGGTTTGCTAATTTCAACAGTTGGATTAAATTCTATTTTTTTACGATGACATCACCTAGAAAATCAGAACCCTTGGATTGATTTTAAAATCAATCTAGAACATTAAATCTTCTTTTTTTTTTCCTATAAAAAAATGATGACATCATCCTTTAACACAAATTAGGCTTGCTATTATATATAGATATGTAAGTATCCATAAATTATTATGCTCGCATGTGAAACACCTAACTTGTCATGTGAAACACCTAATTTGTAAATAATTGCATGCCCAAGGTAATTAAGCACGTTTAATTCCTGAAATATTAAGATGGTAGCCGTAGGTAGGACAAATAATCACACAAGCGCACTACTTAATCCACATTGTTTTTTTGCTTCCTCTACTCTGCTATTTCCTTATCTTCAAGTCCCATAAAACTCCATTGCTAAAACATGAAAGTTATAGCTCCTTCCCATCTAAAACTGATGTTCGGGTCTAGCCAGCCGACGTCACGCTCCTATCCATGTGTACAAAATGCTCAGAGATCTGACTCGTGCGGAACTAGTCGCTCCGAATGGCGGAGCACATTTGCTACTCTAACAAGCAAGGTTGTTACTCAAAAAACCTTACCAATGCCTCAAGTTTCCGTCGGAATCGATCATGTGAACGGTCATAACCGCGCTGCACGTGTCCTGGGAATGAATCAGAAGCCTCTCAGTGTCAATGATCTCCCCCCGGCACCCATGCACGGAGGAGCTAATCTACGTGTTGCGTATCAAGGCGCTCCAGGCGCTTACTCCGAGGCAGCCGCATGTAAGGCTTACCCTAACTACGAGGCTGTCCCTTGCGACCAGTTTGAAGTTGCGTTTCAGGCGGTAGAGCTCTGGATCGCCGACCGTGCGGTTCTACCAATCGAGAACTCTCTCGGAGGTTCTATCCACCGAAACTATGATCTTCTCCTTCGTCATTGTCTCCACATCGTCGGCGAAGTCCAGCTCCCCGTTCACCACTGTCTCTTAGCTCTTCCCGGAGTACGCAAAGAATTCCTCACGTGCGTGATGTCGCACCCTCAAGGCCTCGCTCAGTGCGAGCGCACGCTCACAAAGCTCGGTCTCAACGTCACCCGCAAGGCCGTCGACAACACCGCGATAGCAGCCGAGCACATTGCCGCCAACAATCTACGTGACACGGCGGCGATAGCGAGCGCACGCGCCGCCGATATTTACGGCCTGGAGATTTTGGAAGACGGTTTACAAGACGACGCGAGTAACGTGACGCGCTTCGTGATGCTGGCGCGTGATCCTTTAGTACCGAGAACTGATCGTCCGTTTAAAACGAGCATCGTCTTCGCTCACGAGAAAGGCACTAGCGTGCTTTACAAGGTGCTCTCTGCTTTCGCGGCAAGGGACATCAGCTTGACGAAGATCGAGTCCAGGCCGAATCACAACCGTCCGATCAGGCTCGTCGACGATGCCAACGTAGGGACGGCGAAGCATTTCGAGTACATGTTCTATATCGACTTCGAGGCGTCGATGGCGGAGGCGCGTGTTCAGAACGCTCTCTCGGAGGTTCGGAAGTTCACGTCGTTCTTGCGGGTGCTGGGGAGTTATCCCATGGATATGACTCCTTGGTCACCATCATCCTCAACATCCCACAAGGCTTCGTCTAAAATGAACCATTCATATGGAAACGTAAACATGGCGAAACCATAATATATATAGTATGTTACAATCTTGCATTTCCAATAAAATAAAAATAATTGCTGGATAATAAAGCATTGTAAACTATAAACAAGACCTCCAGTTTTCCATTTTCTCTTCGTGTGATAAGCAGTGCCGTGCTGAACCTTGTCGGCAAGAGAAGTTCAACATATTGATATAATTACATTTTCTTTATCTTACTATATATTAAATGAAAACCCACTTGTAAATTTTTTTTTCTAAGAACAATAATAACTGAACTGAGATAAAAATGGGTATGAAATCAACATAGAAAACAGCTGAAGGGGAACTCCGAATCCGAACACCTCGTACAAGCTAAAGATTCATAACTATTTATGGGTGCAACTGAAATGATTTTTTTTTTTCAAATAAGTTTTTCATAAATGATTAATTACTTTCCATTTTTCAAAATATTATAAAATGTTAGGGAATGAAATAGAATATACTTTCCATTTTTTCATGGTAACTGTTGAACATTTTTTTGGAATACACATGCAAACCTAGAAAAAATCTTATGTCCACACATCCGTCCAGTGTTAAATGAACGCGTACGACTCTCTCATACATTTAGAATGTAATTTAGAATGTAAAAGGTAATGGAGATATCAGTGTAATACAGCACAAACAATGAATAGTGATTTTATCAAATTATCTACATATATATAAGTTTACTACAAAAAATCAGTATTCATTATATCATTTTATTTTTTATAAAATAATTTTATTTTACTTACATTGTAAATTATACATTAAATTTAGTGTACTCTAAGTTATCATGTAAAATAAAATTTAATGTATAATCTGAATTTAAAGAGTGAATTAAGAAATGATAAACAATATAAGATAACAGAATTTCAAAATGAATATATATATATATATATAATAAACTAATTAATGTATTCTGTATAGTGGGGACCCTTAAATTTTGATAAAAAAATAGGGGACCTAGGGCTTATTTCCTTTTTTTCCAAAGCCATGTGCACGGGCCCTAGTAAAAAAAAGATGCGTCTGCCGGGAGTCGAACCCGGGTCTATTGCTTGGAAGGCAATTATCCTAACCGTTGGACTACAGACGCTTTTGCTTGTCAATTGATCAACATAATTTTAATTAAATAAAAAAAATCCGGTTAGAGATATTCGTTAAATCCTGGATTGAAATATTGGTTTGATCGGGTTTAGCCACAAAAAGAAAGTTGGTTCGGGTTATAAAGCTCGTTTTCAAGGTTCGTTTAATTAAACCAGGTAGGGTTTAAGGTCTTCTTCAACAATGGCGACGACCTTGAATCGATTACGTAGCTCAGTCTCTGCTCTCTCGCATCGAGCGCTCTTCAATTCCACTCGCCGTGACTCTCTCCCTTCGCGAATTCCAGCTCTTCGATCAACCACCCGCTCTTTCCTCGATTTCTATCAGGTGATCCGATGAATTACTCATTTTCGTGTATAGGAGAGAGACGTTGACCTCTGTCGATGTTGTTTTGGATCTGTGCAGTTCGGGAACAAGAAAGCGATCGAGGATGAGCGTGCGAGACTGTAAGCTAGTAATTTAAATTCGATTCAGATTTGAAAGAAGTTAAGAATGATGTTGATTTGGGCAGTAACGATGAGATGAATCGGGGGTACTTTGCCGATATGAAAGAGTTTAAGGAGCATGGTGGTAAGGTAAACAAGATGATTTGTATAATACATATTATTTTGGTTGCTAATGTAAGTTATATTGGTAATCGATGTTTTTTTTGTAGATAGCAGATGCAAATAAGACTGTTATTCCTGCTTTATCAGCTGTGAAATTTCCGGAATTAGCAGTGACTCTCTCTAATGGAAAAGTCTTGAAGCTGCCTATTAGTTGTTATAGTGGCGAGGTTAACGAAGAGAGTTTGGCTGTTCCTAAAGTATCATTGGTGTGTCTGTCTTTCCGAGCAAGCTCTCAGGTACAGATTATTCCACATTGGTTATTTGTTTCATTCTTCAAATGGAACCAAGAGAATGTTTGGTTAGCGTTTATAATAAGGTATGTGTAGCATTAACGGGAGTGTTGCTTGTTGAGGTTACTAAGCAGTACAGTGCACTTGTTGATAAATATAACCTTGTATTACGGCTTGTCTAATTCTTTTGTGATGATGGGATGTGGTTGCTGTGTGTGACAGGGAATGATCAGCTCGTGGAGCAAGCCGTTTCTTGAATCGTTTGGCGACAGGAAAGATCTTCAGGTGTTTGAGGTACTGATCCTGCATTGTTTTTATTGGCTGCTGTGTTTTTTTTTCTCACAGTATCTTCAGGACAGCTTGTTTTCTGGCGTTTACAGGTTTCATTTATAGACAAATGGCTGTTGGGCTTGGCCCCTATAAAGAAACTACTTCTCCGGGTCTTGCAAAAACCGAAGAGCAACGAGAACAGCGTCCTGCAGAGGCAAGTGGTTTACTCGTTTGGGGACCACTATCACTTCCGGAAAGAAACTAAAATTCTGAACCTTCTTACCGGGTATGGTAAATTTCCATTTCATCAAGAATGCACAATAGATTCACTCAACCTTTCTGATTTCTCTGTTGGACATACTTGTTTATGTTATAGGTATATCCTCCTACTCGACAAATCCGGGAGAATAAGATGGCAAGGTTTCGGAACAGCAACTCCAGAGGAAGTATCTCAACTTCTCTCTTGCACCTCACAACTCCTGGAAGATCAATGAGAGGTAACCAATCTGGTCACTCCCTCCAATCATTCGAATCAAAAGACTCCTAATTCTCTTTAGGCCAACAATTACTCAAAATTGTAAAGTTAGAAGCAGAAAAAACGATCAGTGTAGAAACTTGGTTTGGTATAATAACTTAGACAATGGTATTAGAAATATTTTAGCTTCAAATGTTTCTTAGTAACGAGTTTTTCTTGTTTTGAAGCACCTTCCTGATAGAGGTTCACGTAAGCAAATAAAACATCTGAAAGTCTTTATTTTGTTTCATGACTATGTCCAGTTCGATGATTAAACCGGAGACTGTTTCAAGAGACAAGTGTTCATGTGGAACAATTAAATTTCAGAACGGCACATCGAAGACAATAAAGTATCTCTTTATCTTTCAGTTTGATTCAGTTGGTGTTATTGGCACCGCAATAGAGAATCTTTTCTTCCGATCTATGACTGATTGAGTGCAATGCCCATTCTTCACTTGTTATCTTTTAAAAATGCTGAAATTGAAAGCAATTGCACAGTGCGAAATTGCATATCTAACAATTGAAAGCACTTGTTATATATATATATATATATATATATATATATATATATATACACACATATGTGTTGCATATAAAGAAATTGTAATATGGAAAACATTTTTCTCAGTTAATTGACGAAGGTGATATAAACCCTATCAAAACTTTCGATTAATGCCTTAAAGGAGACTATTAAAACATTGGCTTTTAACTTTTAAGCAAAAAAAAAGAAGAAAAGTTACATCCTTAATACTTCTTCATGGTTGGTGGAGCATAGACACATTACATCAGTGCAGCACTAACATGTCTTTTTATGCAACAACCATGAAAATACAAAAGAAAAAACAAAGTAACTTCAGAGATCACAATATTTACCAAAAACGCCATATTTATAAACACGCCAAAACGATAATAATTTAAGCGAAGCTTCATTCTCATATCTATCTATCTATATATATAAAGAAATGTTCGCCTCTCTCCCGTGAAGCCACGTCATCAAGTCATGCGTTATGGGAATGACACGTGTCCCATTTTATATTTGGAGTCAAAATAAATGAATGCAGTCAGGGGTAATCGAACTCAGCACCTCTAGCACTGGTAATTTCTCTTAGAACCACTAGGCTGAAGTCACTTTTTATAAATATGTGGCCGCGAAAATACTTATTATCGTGTCGGCTGGAAGCCCATGCTTCTTCTGCTTGTGGCCAGGGCCGACACTGAACTGACGTCAAGATGAAGATCGTGAAGTTAAAAACTTTGCTCCAAACAGTTTTGCAATGTTTCCAACCTTTATAACTTGATGCATATAATATATATCAAAATACATTTGTGGTACACGTTTTTATTAATTTTGCTTTTAAAAGAAGATATTTACAGTTATAAATGTATTGTGCCAGTGAAGTAATGGTTGAAAAACCTCTATACATATGTCATTTTAAAATAACACTCAACTTCTATATATAGTCAATACATATGTCCATGTTATATTATAGACTAAATATTTTCTCTTTTAAAAATATAGAAAACAGTTTTTTTAGTTTACAAGCAAATGTTGTAGAGCAAGTATGCATTATACAAAATAATATATATTTAAAATCCATACGCAAAAACATAAAAGTTGTTATAGGCCTCTTTCTGACACATGCACACTCCACTATGAATAAGAATTAAAAAGAAAAAACAGTATTGTCATCAAACTTTATCACAAATCCACATTTGTACATCTATAATTATGAGTTAGACAATTAGTTAATTTGATACAATACCAAAGCAAGAATAATCGAAAAACAACTATACCACCGCATACTAATAAGTAACACATAACAGATAACCAAATTTTTGAATCTTAAAACAAATTTCAACTCGAACATTTAGTGAATATCAAATTAACTAATATCCCGCACTACTGCGGGCCGAACCTAGTATTTTATTAAATTAATTACCAAAACTTTAGTACTGTCATCAGAACGTTCACTTGACGTCTCTCTCTCCTCTGTGAAGAGAAGTTTCGAACTCGAGAAAATGGCGGTGGATTCTCCCAAAGGAGTAATCATCGCTGCCGTGTTTCTACATGCTGCGACGACCATTGTTTGCGGCTCCGACTCGGTTCTCAAGCTGGAGAGGTTGATTCCGCCGAGCCATGAGCTTAGCTTGGCTCAGCTCAGAGCTTTTGATTCAGCTCGCCATGGAAGGTTGCTTCAGTCTCCTGTCGGTGGAGTTGTTGATTTCCCCGTTTATGGAGCCTCCGATCCGTTTCTCGTTGGGTAATAATACTAACAACTTTTAGATTTTTCGATACTTGAATTTCTCTTTATTTATTTTCTCATATCCCAGAAATAAAATAAAAATCATTTTTTTTTGGAATTTGCAGTACAATTGAATCGAATAAACTGTTTTGTTTCTGGTTGGGCTTAGCAATGTGATTAGGTTCTGTCTTAAATATTCGATGCGTTTTTTATTAGATGTGATTATAGATAAATAGACTTTGATTCTGTTTCTTGACTCTTGTCCTTTCCTTTTTTAGAATCTTGTTTTTATACTTGCTGTTGTTTTTTTTTTTTTTGCTTTCATGACAGACTTTACTATACAAAGGTGAAATTTGGGACACCCCCAAGAGAATTCAATGTGCAAATCGACACGGGAAGTGATGTTTTATGGGTTAGCTGCACTCCTTGCAACGGCTGCCCCAAGACTAGTGAACTCCAAGTATATTTCTTTATAACATTTTTCTTAATAATCTTGGTTTTTTCTTTTATGATAAGGTATATCTATGTGATCACTTGTTTTAAGTAGCTCTCTTTATATGATATATCACTTGTTTTTTGTGTGGTTCCAGATTCAGCTGAGTTTCTTTGATCCTGGAGCCTCATCCTCATCTTCAATGGTTTCATGTTCAGATAGGAGATGCTACTCAAATTTTCAGACGGAATCTGGCTGTTCTCCGAATAATCTTTGTTCGTATTCGTTTAAGTACGGTGATGGAAGTGGCACTTCTGGTTACTACATCTCTGATTTCATGTCCTTTGATACTGTTATCACCAGAACCTTGGCTATAAACTCCTCTGCTCCCTTTGTCTTCGGGTAAGCTAGCAGTAAAAATGGTCTATTTGAGAATATGGCGTTTCATGATATGTGATGATGCTTATCTTCAATATTTGACAAAACAGGTGTAGCAATTTACAAACCGGAGATTTACAGAGGCCTAGGCGAGCAGTAGATGGCATCTTTGGGTTAGGCCAGGGGCGTTTATCTGTAATTTCGCAGCTTGCTACTCAAGGACTCGCACCGAGAGTATTCTCGCATTGTCTGAAGGGAGATAAAAGCGGTGGTGGTGTAATGGTTCTAGGTCAAATCAAGAGACCTGATACTGTCTACACTCCTCTTGTTCCATCACAGTGAGTTCTCTTAATTTATTTTACATAAGACCAGGAGGTAGATTCAGGGCCTAACTGATGATTGTGAAAATCGCTAAAATAAAATGAAATGATGTTTGTTTAGTTTGGAATAGGAAAACTAAAATATATAACACCACGTCTTGATTCAGATAATATGCTGCAATAAAAACATTTTCAGGCCACATTATAATGTGAACCTGCAGAGCATTGCTGTGAACAATCAGATATTACCGATTGATCCATCTGTTTTCACAATAGCCACTGGTGATGGGACGATCATTGATACTGGGACTACTCTTGCTTATCTTCCTGACGAAGCTTACGTTCCATTTGTCCAAGCTGTGAGTCTTTTCTCTTCCTCAGTTCAACCGTATGTTATTATACTTTACAGGAAATAAGATTAATAAACCGTTCAACATGCAGATTTCAAGTGCTGTTTCGCAATATGGGCGTGCCGTTACATACGAGAGTTACCAGTGCTTTGATATCACATCTGGGTAAAGTTACTCTCATGTGCAGCATTTATATATAAGAAGCTGTTAATCTCTCTCTCATAGTGTTTAACTGCTAACAAGATTTGAATCCATGTTTTGCAGTGCCGTTGATGTCTTTCCAGAAGTTAGTTTGAATTTCGCTGGTGGTGCATCAATGGTCTTAACCCCTCGTGGCTATCTTCAGATGTTTTCTAGTGTAAGCATATTCATACACTACTTCAGATGTCTGAGAAAAAGTTTAGCTGCTCAACTTTTATCTACATGTCTACTGAATCTAGCAGATTAGAGCCTTTATGATTTTGTGAGACTGAGAGAGACACTTGTGAGGGCTGAGTTATTTAGTAAATGTAGTGAGTTCTAAACTTCTACTATTCAATTTGGCATACAAGTTACTCTATGTGTTCATTTTCAGCGCTTAGTTAAACATTATCAGTTGGCAGTTAATATTTATTTCTTTGTCTATCATTTGCTATCTATCAGTCAGGAAGTTCAATATGGTGCATTGGTTTCCAGAGAATGTCGCATCGTCGTATAACTATTCTTGGAGGTAACGACTCATAGTTCTTGTAACTTTGATCAAGTGAAACTGAAAAAGTGGAATTATATTCTCTCATGCCTGGGTTGCTAATGCAGATTTGGTTCTTAAAGACAAAGTGGTGGTCTACGATCTTGTTCGCCAACGGATTGGATGGGCAGAATACGACTGTGAGTGTGTTTTTTTTTTATTTGGTTCTGTTTGATTTATATATCACACCATACATTTAGGAGAGTATGATGGAGATATAATGAAATTGCAAGAGTTTGATAACGTTACAGGTTCCCTGGAGGTGAACGTTTCAGCTACAAGGGGAGGAAGAAGCAAAGACGTAATAAGCACAGGGCAGTGGAGAGAGAACATGTGACACCCGTCACCTCCTATATGGAGGACAGCGTGTCACCCCCGACGCGTCATCATACAACAATGTGATACCCGTCTCCCTGACACTAAGGACGACGGGCCACCAACAATATCCTGTAATATAAAAGCCCATAAACCCGACAACTCTCACCCATGCCCAAATAAAATCCGAAAGAAAAGTCCAATAGCACCAAG
>NC_027755.1:39919765-39929167 GCF_000695525.1 Brassica oleracea var. oleracea
CCGGCGGCGACGGCGGAGCTGCGGCGGCGGACGGTGGTCCGGCGGCGGAGCTGCGGTGGCGACGATTTCCGGCGGCGGCGCGTGCGTTTCACGCGCGCGCGAAGGGCGGTTTTCTGGAGGCGCGTACGGCTTCGTCCGGGCTCCGTTTGAGGCGTGCTTGGTGTCTACGGCTTCGTCTCGACGAGAGGAACACGATGATGGGCTTGGATGCACGAGATTCGCAACGGTTAAGAAGTTATGGTCGATTTACTAAAACGGCCGAAACTAAACTCAAAAATATGGCGGTTTCTGGTTACCTTTGGTTGCGGATGATGGTGGTGGCGAACTCAACGGTCTGGCGTGTGGTGGCTCCGGCGAGGACTTCTGGTGAGCTTTCTCCCCCTCTCTCTCTCTCTCCTCTCTCTCCTCTCTCTCTCTCTCTCTCTCTCTTCTCTCTCTTTCTCTCTTTTTAAAGAAAACAACCTGACCCTTGGGCAAGGTTTAGGGTCATTACAGAACAGCTCACAGATTAGTTATACAAGTGATTATTACTACTTGTTACAAGTAGTTTTCCTCATCAATATTTTGCTCTCTTGGAACTTCCGCTTCTTGTAGCTTTCTAGCATTCACTCCCCCCACAGAGGTTGGGAACTTATTGGTTGTAATCTTATCACATATAGTATGTATCACTAATTAATTCTTACTTACCATCACACGAACTCAGTCTTATATGAATTCTTATCAAATGAAGAAGGTTGGAGTTACAACATCTTTTGAACAAAATATTTGCGTACTGTGAACAGAAAAACGATATATTAACACAGGCTAAACTAGGCCGGCCTGATCGTCTTTATCCTAAACCGAAGTTCAAACTTTAAACCGAACCGAAAAAATAAAATTTGATTTGAACCGTTACAACAAATATCCAAATGGGACTTGAGAGCTAGATATTTTTGGGTTTGGGGTTGTACTGGAACCCGAAAATATTCAAAATTAGTTAAATATGCTAATTTTTTTAATAATTTAAACATCTTAGAGTATTTTTCAAAATAATATAGTTTTGAACAAAATTATTTGTTTACTCTTAACAATAACTATATATTAACACATGCTATACTAGGCAGGCATGGTCTTTTTTACCCTAAACCGAAGTTCGGACTTTAAACCGAACCAAAAGAAACGGAATCCTATCTGAACCGTTGCAAAAAAAATATCCAAACGAAACTTAAGATCTAGATATTTTTCGGTTTGGGTTGCACTAAAACAAAAATATCCAAAATTAGCTAAATATGCTCATTTTTTTTTTATAATTTAAACGTTTTAGAGTTTTTTTAAAAATAATGTAGTTTTTAGTTATTATTTTAATACATTTTAGTTAGTTTAACTAGTTTTTAATTAAATTTTTAAATAATTTACAAATGTAATTTTGTTTTGGTTGATAACTTTCAAATTCTAATGCAATTTCAGAGGAAAAAAAAGAATATTTTTTGGTTATTTTTTAATTTATTTTTAAAAAAATTTGGGAAATTTCAAAAATTGGTTATATGTACGAAGACGAGCCCGACTAACATTAGCCGATGAATATAATATCGAAAATCCGAATGAACCGAACCAAATCCATATGTGACACTAAGCGCCCCAGCCCTAGGCTAACAACAGGGCGTCAGATCTAATAAACTCGAGATTCAAAACTAGCTTTCAGGTGAACAATCATCCATCATTGAGTTAGATAACAATTTGAGTAAAATAGAATATGACACTCTAACGAAAACAATCATCCACCCATCATATTCCTCAAACATTAATAACGCATCCCACGTGTCTTTAAATATTCCATCTCTCATCTCTCTCTATCTCTCCCTCTCCCATTGATTTACACTTTCACCGACAAACAATGGCGAACGGAGCCGATCGATTGGATCTGGACGGCAGGCCGATCAAGCCGCTGACGATATGCATGATCGGCGCCGGCGGCTTCATCGGCTCTCACCTCTGCGAGAAGCTCATGAACGAGACTCCGCACAAGGTCCTCGCCCTCGACGTCTACAACGACAAGATCAAACACTTGCTCGAGCCGGATACTTCTCAGTGGGCGGAGAGGATCCAGTTCCATCGCATCAACATCAAGCACGATTCGAGGCTCGAGGGACTCGTCAAGATGGCGGATCTGGTAAAAAATCTCTTCTCCGTTAATGTGAATGCGGAATCTGTTCTTTAGCAGTTTGTTATAGTTAGTGCCGTTACACTCAGATCTGATAGAGAATGTGGTGGTGTGTTGCGGATTCGAACTCGGGTCCTTGGGATCCACAGAACTCCTTTAACCAACCACCCGACCACAAACGCGTGGTTCTTGATCATTTGTATTATGTATATGATCGATTTGTTTGTTGTTTGTGTTGCGTTGCAGACGATTAATTTGGCTGCGATCTGTACACCAGCGGATTACAATACGCGTCCGCTTGACACTATCTACAGCAATTTCATCGATGCTCTCCCTGTGGTAATGCTTTAAGATCTGTTTACTATGTGATAACCGATGCTTAAGTTTAGTGGTGGTGACATTGAGTGGTGGTTCAATGTAGGTTAAGTACTGCTCTGAGAACAACAAGCGTTTGATTCACTTCTCCACTTGTGAAGTCTATGGCAAAACTATTGGAAGCTTTCTTCCCAAGGATCATCCTCTCCGTCAGGTCAGGCCTTGTTTCATTTTTTTACCTTAAGCTTCACCTTCTGCTGAATGTCACTGTCGTGTGGATCAAGAAACTATGTTATTTTCAGTTATTTCATTACTCCATTTAGACTTCTTATATTGATTTTGATAGTTTGGTTAGCTAGTTTGTATCCTATCACTATCTTCTTTGATAGTTTAGGAACAATGTAGTTTTTATTTTTCTGCAATTGTACCTGAGTATGGCTTCGAGTCCCACTGCTTCATGAGGATTTGTGTTTTTTTTTTTTTGCTTAGTTTATGTTCTTTGGTTCTTATTATTATTAGTCTTGGCTCTGGATTTGTTGTTTTTTACACCATTCACTAGTGATGCTCGTCTTGTTTTTTTACTTCAGGATCCTGATTTTTATGTGCTGAAAGAAGATACATCCCCTTGCATATTTGGTTCTATTGAGAAGCAGAGGTGGTCATATGCTTGCGCCAAGCAGCTGATTGAGAGACTTGTCTACGGTATGTTGTTCTTTTTTTTTTTGAACATGAAAAGCAAATTTAATGTACGTTAGACTGTTAGAGGCAGAAGGTTCTCACTTTTTTTTTGTGTGGTTGAAGCTGAGGGTGCTGAGAACGGACTTGAGTTCACCATTGTGAGACCGTTTAACTGGATTGGACCTAGGATGGATTTCATCCCTGGCATTGATGGTCCGAGCGAGGGCGTCCCTCGTGTCTTAGCATGCTTTAGCAACGTAAGTATACAGGCTCAGTCAAATAACCCAACTTCTTTTTGTGGCTGCAGCTTAATTGTTTTTATTTTTTTGGGGGTATTGCCAGAACCTTCTTAGACGCGAGCCTCTCAAGCTTGTGGATGGTGGAGAGTCGCAGAGAACCTTCATTTACATCAAGGATGCTATTGAAGCTGTCCTTTTGATGATTGTGAGTTTAAATTCATTTGTTTATCCCTGGTGATATCTCGTTTGTTGCATTGTTATCAAAGAAGTTGCATCTGAATCGCTTGTGGGATCTTTATCAGGAAAACCCAGAGAGAGCCAATGGGCATATCTTCAATGTAGGCAACCCAAACAATGAAGTGACAGTAAGACAACTTGCTGAAATGATGACTCAGGTGAGAAAGCTAGTTCACAAATAACACTCTGATTGATTTTTTGATACACTACGGCACACTAAAATGCTACCAAAAAAATGGACAGGTGTACTCAAAAGTGAGTGGAGAGACGGCTATTGAGAGTCCAACGGTAGACGTGAGCTCCAAAGAGTTTTATGGAGAAGGTTATGATGACAGCGACAAGAGAATCCCAGACATGACCATCATAAACCGTCAACTTGGTAATTTCATCTTGTTTTTGTTGTCTGCTTTTGTCTTTTGGAACATAGCCAAATCAGTTGTTTTCTAAAATATTTGGTTTGGTCAATAATTAGGATGGAACCCGAAGACTTCTCTCTGGGACTTGTTGGAGTCGACCTTGACTTACCAGCACAGGACCTATGCGGAAGCTGTTAAGAAGGCCACTTCAAAACCAGTCGCATCTTAGAGGTCATCATCACCTCGAACCATTTGGTGGCTGCTACTCCATTATTTTTGCTTCTTCTTTTATAATTCACCCATTATCCCCTTAAAATAGGCCATTGTAAGCGAATGATTATAATTTCATATGGTGTTTGGTACTAGTTTTCGTTTTTTTTTGGTTATATAGTATTTACTGATAATGTCTTTTGAATGCGTTGTTGAGAGCTTTATATCTTTGTATTTTGTCCGAAACTAAAAAGGGAATGGTTTGTTCAAACTATAACATTCTTGTGTTAACAACTGTTCTTTCATTTCCATAAAATTCTTGTAAATCTAACTTTTCATTTTTAATGATATTTACCCTTTAGCAACAACAAAAAATGCTTGTTTGCTTACTGCTACGCTCCAGATTATTCATGTACCAAGTAACAAGAGACATAATCGATCAGATCAAGGGCTGTAAGTTCTTGATTAAGTAGATACTACGAACCAAAACTCTTGCTGTTTTTTATAAAGTTTGCTCGAGTTCAAAGTTAAATCTTCTGCAAAGCTAAGTAAATGTTTGCGAGATCATATATTAAATTATATCATCGGCTCGTCAAGAAGAACATTTTTACTAGTGAAACGAAGAAAACAAGCAGTTGTCTAGCCGTTGAGATTGTCTAGCCGTTGAGATTAACTCCGGTTGTAATCGTTTGAACCCGTTTGATTTTTAGTTTAATATAAGCTTTCGTGACAAAAAAAAAAAATCATCGGCTCGTCAAGAAGAACATTATTACTAGTGAAACGAAGAAAAACGTTCCGATCCGCTCACAAATCGATGACAAGAAGATCTAGTACAAATCGATTAATAAGACACAGTAACAAAAACATATACCAAGAGAAACATTGCCAAAGATTCCGAAATTGCCCGGTCTGGGAGAAATATACAATGGACCAGTGTGGTTGTCAGGATCTACCTTTTCAAATTGGTCAACATCTCGATCTCTCCCCTTGTCCGAGTATTTATCAAGTCTGCTTACTGTTATGCCCTATAGTAGCTGTCGGTGATCCCTTGTAATGCTCCATGACAATATTAGAAGAAGAAATAATCATAATCATCCTTAAACGACTAACCGGAAGATCTTTGTCTTGAGATATCGGCCTGTGTTTGCTCTTGTTGTTAGTCATGCACGCTTCCGGAGATGAAAGATGAGAGATGAGGATTGTGAAAGATATATAAAGAAGATTATATAGAAAATTCAGGTGACATGAGTTAGTGAAACTTGACAAAGATCGTTATTGCAAAGTGATGATACATGCTTTTCGTACTATAAAATAAATGAGTATAATCAACTCATCTAGGATAAATTATAGTTCAAGTGAGATCTATTGACATTTTAAAAAAAAAAGAGTTGGATTACTCTTTAGGCCATTTTTTTACTTTTCTTTACATTCATAGCCACTTCTTACATGTGAGACATTTTATTGTGGGCCAGCAATAAACTGCGGACAACTACGCCTTTAGTAGACATTCGATGCGTGGACGGATGATTCGTGGACGGATGATACGTGGACGGGTGATACGTGGACGGATGATACGTGGACGGGTGATACGTGGACGGAGATGAGTGTAAAAATTCCAGAAGCTTCATCAGATCAAGCTCCACAATAGTTGAACTTAAAGACACAACTTCAACAACAATGTTTGTCTGTGGACGGGGACGAGAAGATTTTGATTATGTTGTGGATATAGACGCTAACATAACTATGAATAAAGAACAAGAAAGATCTCTTAAATTTGTGTATAGGGAATTGAAGGTTGATGTGGTGGATAAAGTAGTAACTCAAACACTAAACATAGATATAAAAAATGTAACATATTGAAAGACTGTGATATGAATGCCAATGTGTCCACAATTTCGAGGATGAACAAATTAATAACTTCAAACCAATAACTACAACGTACATGTCGAGAAAAAAAACAAGCTTGAGTGATGAAAACAAAGCTAAACAAACCAAAAAGTTAAAACGAGTCATCTCCTCCTCCAAAACCCCGGTCAAAACGAGTCAGCTCCTCTTCCCGGTGAGCCACACCATGGATTCCGAGCTCAACATCGTCGTCGATGAGCTCGGTGAAGCTGCGGTGGTTCGAGCTCGTCATAGTCCTCCTCCATGAGATATATAGTATGCTGAATTTTGAATTTTAATCATAATTTTACTCGTCCACAAATAGCCGTTCATGTTTACCCGTCCACACTTATCTTCCCACACCCATCCACACATCACTCATCCATAACACAATCATTAAATACGTGTACAAGTATAAATTTTAAAATATAACAAAAATATATCAAAGTGGGTATCCAGTTATAGAGAATAAAAAAATATAATTTATTATATCAACAAAATTTGCCATATGTATTTTTAATTTAAAAATAAACAAAAACAAAATATTAAAAAGTAGACTAAACAATAATAAAGAAACACAATTTCTCTTTCCTCTTTCTAAGAAATATTTTATTTTCTTCTCATTAAGGGGAAATATGTATATTTTCTCTGTAGATCCCATGAGAAAGTGTCTTGCAAGTGCATTGTGACATTGGATGTAATTGAAAAGTGATAAAATATCTCTTGATGTAAAAAATTCAAAAAAAAACACTGCAATATATTTCAATAAATCGAATAACTAATCGAATATTCCTTTGGTCTTGCCTATGGTTAGGTCAACTATATTACATTACCGTTTTGTTATGTCGATACATGCTGCATGTATGCATTCTCTCTGAGTTAGTTTGTGTTTATATAGTATATAAATCTATATAAAACACACACACAGACAGTTAAACATGCATGTATATATCAATGGATGCATAGTTCACGGTGGATAAAGTGAAGGAGAAAGGATCTTCCAAGGGATATGCGGCGACCAACTTCAATGCTCAGCATGCAATGACTACTTTTAGTCTTTTACTTTACAATTCTCCTTGGCTCCTTGCCCATTATTTTTTTCCTCTTTTTCCTGCATCACTTATCAATAGTTCAATACCTATGTTTCTATAAACACACACAACTCAAGACCGTATGTAGTGCTACAAATATTTTGTTAGAGATAAACATGAAGTTAACTTAGAGAAGAAGTTAAAGCAATCCTAATGTATTTAGGAAAGTTACTTCCTAAGAGTTTAGGAAATATGGAAACATTAATCTCTATATAAAGTATATGCAAGAGTGTTGCATAACAAGAGAGTTTTAGAGATTGATATTGTGCACTTAAGTTTTGAGAAGTTTCTTAAGATAATAAAGAAGAGTTTCTTTATACTGAGTTCATATACAATCTAAGGCTTATATTTGGTATCAGAGCCAGGTTATCAAGAGACATGGGTGATTTGGTTACTACAGCGGTTAAGAAGGATGGCGGAGCATCCTCTATCAGTTGCCCGATGCTAACAGCAACTAACTACACCGTGTGGTCAATTCGAATGAAGCTTTTACTTAGGGTTCATAAGGTATGGGAGATAATTGAGAATGAATCTGTTGAAAGCGACAAGAATGATATTGCGACGGCTCTTCTGTTTCAGTCCATCCCGGAAACAATGATCTTACAAACCGGAGGACTCGACACCGCAAGGAAGGTATGGGATGCGATCAAAACTCGGTATGTGGGAGCTGACAGAGTTCGAGAGGCGCGACTACAAACCTTAATGACTGAATTCGACCGCTTGAAGATGAAAGACACCGAAAAGATTGATGACTTTGTGGGCAAGCTATCAGAATTATCATCAAAGTCAGCTGCATTAGGCGAAAGTATGGATGAATCAAAGCTCGTAAAGAAGTTCTTATCATGTTTACCACGAAAGAAGTACATTCACATTGTTGCCTCCATAGAACAGATGTTGGATTTGAAGACTACAAGCTTCGAAGACATTGTAGGACGTCTGAAAACATACGAAGAACGTATTCATGATGAAGAAGAAGATACACAGGAGAGTCAAAGCAAACTCATGTACGCTAATTCAGAACAACATCCACAACGCGACTATGGTGAATACAGAGGGCGTGGTCGAGGTGGCCGATATTATGGCAGAGGAAGAGGACGCGGTAGGTCGTATTGGGACAGTCGAGACGCGACAAAGATCATATGTTATAGATGTGATAAAATAGGACACTTTGCGGCCTCATGTCCTGATAGATTACTCAAGTTACAAGAGACAATTGAGAGTAGGGATGGAGACGAAACCCAAGAAGCCGATAGACTCATGATGCATGAAATCGTTTACCTCAATGAACGTAATGTGAAACCCAAAGAGTTTGAATCCAATACCGATGGCGATAGAATATGGTATTTAGACAACGGAGCCAGTAATCACATGACTGGAAATCGAAGCTACTTCAACTCTATCGACGAAACAATCACTGGAAAGGTTCGGTTTGGAGATGATTCAAGAATAGACATTAAGGGAAAAGGATCTATTTTGTTTATAAGTCAAGACGGAAAAAGAAAAATTCTTGCAGATGTCTACTTCATCCCAGCACTTAAGAGCAATATCATCAGTCTCGGACAGGCCACGGAATCGGGATGTGACGTAAGGATGAAAGAGAACTACCTGACCTTACACGACAAGGATGGTAATATGATTGTGAAAGCCTCGAGAGCAAGGAATCGATTATACAAAGTGGTGATGGAGATAGAAGAACCAAAGTGTCTACAAACTCAAATAAAATGTGAATTCTCTGTCTGGCATGCACGTCTAGGACACCTTGGATACGATGCTATGAAAACCATGGTAAGAGAGGAACTCGTTATCGGTCTTCCTCAGTTGAAAGTCACGAAAGATACATGTGAATCTTGCTTGCGTGCAAAGCAAACAAGACGACCCTTTCCAACTTCAACCTCATATCGTGCATCTACAATCCTGGAGCTCGTACACGCTGATCTCTGCGGGCCAATAACACCACCCACTGCAGGAAGAAGCAGATATATATTCGTGCTTATAGACGATCACTCGCGTTATATGTGGTCTATTCTCTTGAAAGAAAAGGGAGAAGCTTTCGAAAAATTTGTACGGTTTAAGAAGATTGTGGAACAAGATACCGGTGCAACCATTAAGACATTGAGAACAGATAGAGGGGGAGAGTTCACAAGCTCAGAGTTTCAAGATTTCTGTGAAGTATCAGGTATACAAAGACACCTAACCGCCCCATACACGCCACAACAGAACGGAGTAGTAGAGAGACGTAACCGAACCTTGTT
>NC_027755.1:39930437-39935437 GCF_000695525.1 Brassica oleracea var. oleracea
AATGATTGTCCAATCACTTGGTGTTCTCAAAAGCAAGAGACTGTGGCTCTGTCATCATGTGAGGCTGAGTTTATGGCTGCAACCGAGGCTGCCAAACAAGCCATATGGCTTCAAGAACTCCTAGAAGAAGTTCTTGAAGAAACGAATGAGAAGGTGGTAATATGGCTTGACAACAAATCAGCTATAGCACTCACAAAGAACCCGGTCTTCCATGGTCGCAGCAAGCATATACACAAACGATATCACTTTATCCGAGAGTGCATTGAGAACGAGCTTGTCGACGTCCAACATATACCAGGAGCTGAACAAAAAGCAGATATTCTAACTAAAGCATTAGGAAGAATCAAGTTTAAGGAAATGAAAGATCTTGTGGGAGTTCAAGATGTTGAAGAAGCTAACTTCAAGTTTAAAGGGGAGAATGTTAGAGATAAACATGAAGTTAACTTAGAGAAGAAGTTAAAGCAATCCTAATGTATTTAGGAAAGTTACTTCCTAAGAGTTTAGGAAATATGGAAACATTAATCTCTATATAAAGTATATGCAAGAGTGTTGCATAATAAGAGAGTTTTAGAGATTGATATTGTGCACTTAAGTTTTGAGAAGTTTCTTAAGATAATAAAGAAGAGTTTCTTTATACTGAGTTCATATACAATCTAAGGCTTATATATTTTACTCTGGGATCTTATTAATTTGACACACTAAATTATTAGTGGTGGCCGTTAGGTAAACACGCCTCATGATCCAAGAGCTTGTGGCCCATTGATTTATTCGAGTGCATAAATAATTCGACAATATGTGGTTCAAGGCTGTGGATCCAATTCCAACATCTACCAAAATCATTGTGGTTTTCTTCTATTCATTACAAACGTGTTAAATGGCAGTAATGACCGGTACCAGTGGTAATTATGATTTGTCGGTAGTATTGGTAATTATGACCGGCCATGTAAATAGATAGTTTAATGAGAATTTAGGCTGTGTATACACACAATAATCCAAAATTAAGAAAATACCCCATCACTATCTTTTACACTGTAGTTCTTTCAATATCCCACTAATGTCTCTGCCCAAACTTCTGCCCAAATTATCTCTCTTTTTCTCTCTCTCTCATGTCTCTTCTTCATAATCCATTGTCTGAACAATAATTTCACCTCTCTTTCTATATCTTTCTTGTATCTTATATCTTAAATACATTCTTTCATTTCTATAATCTTGCTCTTCGATTGTTTTCGATTTCCACCGATGTAAATCCAATATCATTTAAGTGTAATTCTTTCAACACAGTGTCTGGATCCAGCGAGTACTATTCTCTTGATAAGTTCGTCGACTATAGAATTTTCATCGTTTTTTCTCGAAGTCAACCATGATACGAAGGTTTTAAGCAAATCCATGGTACATAAAAGAGAGATCTATTTGATTCACATCTTGGTAAATTGATGCAGCACACCGTCTTTACTATGGGCCTCGTTCAAACCTCGGCCTTTACTTGAGCTTTACGTATGGTTTTCCTTTTAATTATAAGAATAGATAATACTAGATTTCCTTTTCGAATTAGGACTTGGCTTGTTAGAATTAGTTTATATATCAAACTTTAGACTTTGTATTGGGGACACTACTTTGATTTATAAAACTTCAGTTTACGTACAGAGCTTATAAAAGCACTTAGAGGAGTACTCTAACCCTATTTTGATCTTGCCGAGAGTATCGTCAATATCAAAAGACCTTCTTGCTTCGTTGAGAGTATCAACGCGCCAAGAATCTATCGATCTTGCAAGTTCTTTTCAAGTTCTTGTTAGATTACTTGTTACCTAAGCTTCCGCTCTCTATCAGTTGGTATCAGAATCAGCACGTTTCGGGAAAGAATTTTAGGTTTTCAATGATAAAGAAAACAGGACTTGGTGGTGACCAGCGGGATCAAAACCCAGAGGGAGCCACTTAGGAATTTACTGAACTACAAAACCTACTCGGGGAGATGCACGCTTCAACGCAATCATCCATACAACAACAAAGTGATGCGTTGACAACGGCAATAGGTGCTCTAACTACTCGTTTAGACGCCTTAACAACCGCCTTAATAACTCGCTTGGCACCGCTTGACCAGCCGGTCGACAATGCTCCATTACGACCTATACAACAACAACAACTCCCGCCTATTCATCATCCTCCTCGTCAACACCAACAACGGTTTCCACACCAGTTTCCGCCTGGGGATGTTCGACCTCGCAACATCTTCGACGAAGAAGAAGAAGACCATAGATGCGTTTTTAGAGAGGATCTTCGTCAACATGAAAACTTCAACAGTCGCTGGGAAAACAGTTTCAAGGTTGACATTCCTGAATTTCATGGAGGTCTCAAAGGCGATGATCTCAATGACTGGTTAGTCTCCGTGGAAGAAATTCTCGATTTTAAACAAGTACCTCCCACACAGCGAGTCCCTCTCGTCGCAATGCGTTTTCGGGGACATGCGGCGACATGGTGGAAACAACTCAAAACAACTCGTTCCCGAACTGGAAAAAATCCTATCCAGTCATGGGACAAGTTACTTAAACATCTGAGACAAACCTTCTTGCCTCATAATTACGAACGCGCTATGTACACCAGACTACAAAATCTGCGACAAGGATCTTGTACGGTCGTTGAATACGCAGAGGAGTTTGCACTACTCCTCACTCGTAATGAGATTAATGACAGCCAAATTCAACTGGTATCACGTTTTATTGGAGGTCTCCGATCTCAATTACAGACAGCAATGGCTCAGTTCGATCCTTCAACGATCAGCGAAGCACAGCAACGTGCAGCGTCTCTTGAACAGCAATCACGATCGTCTAACTGGAATTCTTCCTCTACACGTTCGCGATCTCAGGACCAAACAGTAAGCACCAATCCGGCTACAACAATTAAAGAAGCTGGTGATGCTTCCCCTTCTGTCACAAAACCTGCGACACAAGATGAGCAACAACTACGCCGTTCAACACGACCAAACGCTTTGCGTTGCTACTCTTGCGGTGAACAAGGACACAGACAGACAGCGTGTCCTCATGCTACACGCCGAGGACTAGTCATCAATGAACCAGTAGATGAACTCGACGTCTACGACTCTCAGGAAGAAGATGATGGCGAGAACGACACCTTAGTCCACCAAACAGCGGGCGATAGTGGTCATCTTCTACTTCTTCATCGTTCTTGTCTTGCACCACGACAACAAGATGACAAATGGTTACGTACAAGCATCTTCCGCTCGACTTGTACCATCCAAGACCGCATATGTAGCTTTATAATAGATTCAGGAAGCTGTCGCAATGTAATCTCGGAAGACGCAGTAAAGAAGTTGGGCATTACCGCAAAACCCCACCCGGCCCCGTATTCCTTGGGATGGTTATCAGAGGGTGTGAACTTACGTATCACACAGCGTGCCCTTGTGTCTTTTTCAGTGGGACCAATATATAAAGATCGTCTTTACTTTGATGTTGCACCAATGGACATTAGTCACCTCATACTGGGAAGACCATGGGAGTATGATCGCCGAGTGACGCATGAGGGAGTTACAAATACTTATAGCTTCACATGGAATGCACAACAGATCGTACTTTTGCCATCTCGCGAGCCTCCCACTCCTGCGTCGCCTGCTCCTCCAGCCAAGCAGGCAACGTCCCCCACACCACAGCAACGCTCTACCACGATGTTGTGTTCATACTCCACTTTCATCTCAGAGTTGAGATTAAAGGATCACGCCTTCGCCATCATACCAGTGACACAAGAAACCGCCCCCACGGCAGCTTCGTCTCCATCAAACATGTCCTTGTCAGCGGTTTTAAACGACTTTCCCGACGTCTTTCCCGCAAACTTACCGAAAGGTCTGCCCCCTCTACGAGATATACAACATCAGATCGATCTCGTTCCCGGCGCAATTCTTCCCAATAGACCACATTACCGTATGAGCCCGAGCGAGCATGAGGAACTGCGTCGCCAAGTCGAAGATCTGCTCCGCAAGGGACACATTAAAGAAAGTCTAAGTCCATGTGCAGTCCCAGCTCTTTTGATTCCTAAAAAAGACGGTACGTGGCGTATGTGTGTGGATAGTCGCGCGATCAACAAAATAACCATCCGCTACAGGTTTCCAATTCCAAGATTAGATGACCTATTGGATCAGATTGGATCAGCAAATTCTTTTCCAAAATCGACCTCAAGAGCGGTTATCATCAGATTCGAATTCGTCCCGGTGATGAATGGAAGACCGCTTTTAAAACTCGTGAAGGTCTTTTTGAATGGTTAGTTATGCCTTTTGGCTTGTCTAATGCTCCTAGTACCTTTATGAGGATTATGAACCAAGCTCTCCGCGAATTCATCGGCCGCTTTGTTGTCGTCTACTTTGACGACATACTCATCTTTAGCCCTTCGATCAGCGAACATAAGGACCATTTGCGTCAAGTCCTTACCGTTCTACGTCGAGAGAAGCTTTTCGCAGCAACACAAAAGTGTGAGTTTGGCGTGTCGCAAGTCCTTTTCTTAGGATATATAGTCTCGGATAAAGGACTCTCGGTGGATATGTCTAAAATTGACGCTGTCCAGTCGTGGCCTATACCAAAATCAATTTCTGACGTACGAAGCTTTCATGGTCTTGCCTCGTTCTATAGACGCTTCGTCGAGCATTTCAGTACTATAATGGCGCCAATTACGTCTTGCATGAAAGAGGGACGATTTACTTGGACGCAAGAGGCATTCGTGGCTTTCACCTTAATAAAGGAAAAGTTGACTTCAGCTCCAATTCTTGTCCTTCCCGACTTCTCTGCTACCTTCGAACTACATTGTGATGCATCAAAACTTGGAATCGGTGCAGTCCTCAGTCAGCGTGGGCGTCCGGTGGCCTATTTTAGTGAGAAGTTGGCCGGTGCTCGCAGCCGCTATAGCACATACGATGTCGAGTTTTATGCCATTGTTCAAGCTATTAAACATTGGCGTCACTATCTCGTTCATCGGGACTTTGTGTTGTTCACCGACCATGA
>NC_027755.1:39936249-39957671 GCF_000695525.1 Brassica oleracea var. oleracea
CGTTGCCCGTTGGACCTCGCGACAGTACCTGACTTGACTCGCCATCATGGCGAAGCAATTGAGTTTGTTGACAACTTGCAGGAACTACACCAGACAGCTCAACAAAATGTAACACAGGCAGCTTCCAAATACAAATTGGCGGCAGATTCAAAACGACGAGAAGTTCTATTCGCACCAGGAGACCAGGTTTGGGTGTATCTTACAAAAGAGCGCCTTCCTTTGCGCGAATATAACAAACTTAAGTCCAAGAAGATCGGACCAGTGGAGGTTGTCGAATGCATAAATCCAAATGTGTACCGCGTCAAGCTCCCTTCGGATTTGCGCACTTCGGATGTCTTCAATGTTAAACACCTTTCTCATTTTCATGGCGATAATGACGTTCCAGATTCGTGGACGAATCCTCCGCCACCCGGGGGAACCTGATGCAGCACACCGTCTTTACTATGGGCCTCGTTCAAACCTCGGCCTTTACTTGAGCTTTACGTATGGTTTTCCTTTTAATTATAGGAATAGATAATACTAGATTTCCTTTTCGAATTAGGACTTGGCTTTTTAGAATTAGTTTATATATCAAACTTTAGACTTTGTATTGGGGACACTACTTTGATTTATAAAACTTCAGTTTACGTACAGAGCTTATAAAAGCACTTAGAGGAGTACTCTAACCCTATTTTGATCTTGCCGAGAGTATCGTCAATATCAAAAGACCTTCTTGCTTCGTTGAGAGTATCAACGCACCAAGAATCTATCGATCTTGCAAGTTCTTTTCAAGTTCTTGTTAGATTACTTGTTACCTAAGCTTCCGCTCTCTATCATAAATGCACATGGCTGTAAGGATAAGGATGGACCTTATCATTAAGAAAGAGTGGGTTCTTCCCAAGATTAATAACGACGACCTTAATCTCACATTTCAATTACAAGTATTTGTAATCATTATACAACAACTAGATTTTTATTAACTGATAAATATTTGATTAGATGCTATATATTAAGTCTTGTAAGCATATACATGTTTAGTTAGCTGTTAAAATTTTAAGTAAAATTTATTTGTTACAAATTAGTTTCTGTTATATGATAATAGTTTGTAAATTTTTATACAATATGTTGTCATTAGCTAATACATGCTAAAAGATAGCTATTGATAGCTGATACGTGATTTGGTAGATGCTACAAAAAATTTACCTTGCTAACTTCTATCATTATCGTTAAAAAAATTTGCTTAGAAATAGATGTGTTATATGATGCATGGTTTGTAAATTTCTACAAAATATTTTTATTAGCCGATACATGTTTTGTTAGCTGTTATAAAACATGTTATCGCTTTTTTAAATGGTTGGTATGATGTTAAAAGTATATATTGTTAGCTGATACATGGTTTGGTTTGTTAAATGTTACAAAATAAGTTATCGGCTAACTAAATCATTATCTAGTTAACGTATATATTATTTACGGTTAACAATTATTGTATCATATATAAACCAAAAAAAAATATGATAAGATTGATTTTCATTATATGATAAGTATATGTTTATATTAAACAAGTTATCCACTAACAATTCCTATAATATTATATGTTAAAGCTTAGCATTAAATGTTCTCTGTTAACATACAATAATATACACTCAAGTTTGCTACTTTGTTTTTTCTCTCTTTTGTAAATTATCGATTCACTAAAGTTCTGCAAAGAATCGCAATTCCTATTCATTGGTGGAAAATTCATAATTTGGGAACACTTTCTTGATGCCATGGTGACGAGTATGAGTTGAAGAAGAGGAGATCAGTGTAGAATTTATGTTGGAAATGGTGTAGACGACGATTAAGGAGTTGATGGGAAAATCGGCTCTGGATTTGGGGAGAAAATTTTACTTGAATTAAGGTTGAGTAGTAATCTGTGTATTGAAAACAAATTATTAGAAAGAGAAGAAATATATGACAAACATAGAAAATCACGACAGAGGGAAAAAAGATGATGAATGTTGGGGCAGGGGCAAAGCTGTCAGTTTATGTTCATTGTGCTACAGAGATTATTGTTTTAGATGCCATTAGGGTAGTTACCTAATATTGATCAAAATTATGCATATTCAACAAATTCTCTCTAGTTTAATTCATTAAATAAAATTAGTTTAAGGACTATTTTAATAAATATTTAGTTTATGGGTTTTATTCCAAAATAAACTTAGTTGAAGGGTTTTAACTAGGGCTGGACAAAAAAACCGGATCCAAAGAACCGAACCTAACCCGTTCCGAAAAAGTAGTACCAAACCCGAACCGAAATTGATTAAATATCCGAACGGGTTCAAAATTTTGGTATCTAAAGAACCGAAACCGAACCCGACCCGAACCGAAGTATCTCGGGTACCCAAATGTAACCGAAACAGATTTATATACCTAAATATATTACTTATTTTTAGATTTAATATATATTAAAAACATCCAAAATATATAAGATACTCTTATGTTGTCTAAAATACTTGAAAATATACATAAATAGTCAAAAGTAAATGTCTAAAATAGCTAAAATATATTCAAAACACCAAAATGCTTAAAATATCTATTGATTTTCTATCCAAATATTCAAATCAAACCAATTTATATGTTAATTTTGGGTATATTGACATAAATTATACAAATTTATATGTAATATATTATTTTGCTTTATAGATTTTGAAAATTTTTAAGCATATAATGAATACTAAAATTTTAAAAATAATTTAAATGGGTTATCTGAACCCGAACCGAACCCGCAAAGATCCGAACCGAACCCGAACCAAAATTTAGAAATACTCGAATGGGGCTGAAATCTTTAAACCCGAAACCCGATTTGATCCGAACCGAACCCGAATAGGTACCCGAACGCTCATCCCTAGTTTTAACCACAAAATTCGTAATGGATTAGGCATTTGATCTAACGATGCTATATATAGAGATATAGATATAGCATGCATGTTACCAAATGCTTTGTTTTCTGATTTTCTTCTTTTCGAAAATGGTTTTTTTTTAAGGCTACGAAAATTGTTTTTTGCCACTCATTAATCGACTGTTTATCGGTCGGAAAAGTTAGGTTAATTTCATAGAACATGTAAATACAATATTTTACTATGAAAAAGGGAAAGAAACGCATTTTCTGAAATAAATCCATTAATCCTGTTTCTTATATTGCTCAAGAAAAGAGAAAAATTTCTGTCCATCTTTCCTTCCTTTGCACATTTTTGGAAAGGAATAAAGGCTTCCGACAGTGCCAAGATGAATAACTAAGCACAACGATGTTAACCCCTAAAGTGAATGGGAATTTTTTCTCTCATCATCAAGAAAGCAAATGTACTGTTTTATTTGTCATGTTCTTGGATAATGCATACTGATGAATGATTACTAAAAATCTCAAAATATTTTCTTCGTCCTGTTCTGTTAATGAAACTGTAATAATTACATGTGCATTATATTATAATGTTGATTTTGGTGTTTTACGGACGGATCTTGGAAAACAGAGGATAAATATTCAGGGCAAGGATGGTACAGTATCTTGGAAGGTTACGATGGACTAGTGGGAGCAAGGAATACGAGAGCGAGTCAGTCGCCACTACACACAGAGATAGAGGCTCTCATATGGGCAATGGAATGCATGAGGAATCTTCGACAGTCTTGTGTTACTTTTGCAACGGATTATGCTCAATTGGTGAAGATGGTTTCGGAACCAGAAGAGTGGCCAGCCTTTGCAAGTTATTTGGAAGACATCAAGTTCTTGAAGAGAAGTTTCAACAGCTCAGAGATCATTCATGTACCACGGACACAGAACTCAAAGGCGGATAGTCTAGCACGCAGTGCAAGGAAACAACCGTCGTTTGTCGTTCATATGGATGCAGAGTTACCGGGATGGTTCGCAGAGTCTATATGAATCTGCTTTGCTGCTGACAAAAAAAAAAAATAAATAAACTAACCAATACCAAGTACACAGATTCTCATTCTTTGGTGTGTCATAATTATGAAATTGATTTGGATCGTTGATTGAATCATATTTTCTATAAATATATAAGTAGTTAAGTACATATATATGTATATATTTATATATATATATATATTTATATATATACGACCAAATTTATAGGTAAATTGGAAAGAAAAATGACATATTATCTGATAGTTATAATCATCCAAAGTACTAGCGACAATATTACAAGAAGAAGCAAAGAATTTTTTTTAAAAAAACAAACAAACAAGCAAAAAGTACGAATCTTCCAGCTTCTAAGATTTCTTGATTTATTCACAAGCAATGCCAAAGAATTAAGAATGTTATATTAACAGTTTTGGGACTAATCCTTACACAAAGGCAAAGAATCTAACTATCAGTGTTAGTCCCCTTATATAAATGTATCAAAGAATAGCAACACAATCAAATTAATCGTTGCTCCTATCTTTTCCTACCAATTAACTAGAAATCAGTTATATAACTCTCCATCAAAACCCTCTCTAGCAATGGCTCCTCAGAACCAACAGCCTCGGCGAACGCAACCGCAACCGTTGCCAGGTAGGGGTTTGAACCCCGTCCTATGCATCATTGTCGCCCTCGTCCTCTTAGGTCTCCTTGTGGGTCTCGCTATATTGATCACATACCTCACCCTCAGGCCAAAGACACTCGTCTATACTGTAGAAGCAGCGTCGGTCCAAGATTTTGCCATAGCCAAGGATGATCACATTAGCGCCAAATTCAACTATGTGATCAAATCATACAACCCGGAGAAACATGTCTCCGTGAGATATCACTCCATGCGCATCTCCACGGCTCACCATAACCAGTCCGTGGCTCACAAGGAGATCTCTGCCTTCAAGCAGCGTCCTAAGAACGAAACAAGAATTGAGACGCAGCTTGTGTCGCACAACGTGGCATTGTCTAAGTTTAATGCTAAGGACTTGAGAGCTGAAACGACCAAAGGGGTGATCGAAATGGAAGTGTATATAACGGCTAGAGTGAGCTACAAGACGTGGATTTTTCGGTCGAGGAGACGTACGTTGAAAGGTGTATGTACGCCGATAATGATCAACGTTACGGCGAACTCGTTGGATGGATTCCAGAGAGTTTTATGCAAAACTCGTCTTTAGTTTGGATTATTTATCGAATTGAATTGGTTCTATTTGTGTGCATTATACGTGTATTAAATTAATTTGCTATGTGTCCTTAATTGATTGTGTGGATGTGTATGTGTGTATTTCTTTTGAAGTTCTTCTTTGTTTTTTTTGGTTCTTTTGTATGCATTCATTTATCTGTCTTTATCTTTCATTATTATTCTTTTTATATGATAAAATGTTTTATATTTGTATGTATCAAATTAAGTTTGATATATGTATGTATCTAGTGAGAAGTTTCTTACAATTCAACAACCCTCCTAGACAATTCTAATATATATTTTCCAGCTGCAAAATTTTTAGTTAGAATCAATAAAATTGAAAAAAATATTGAACAGCAAATTAATAATTTTATCGTAATTCATATACAACTTTCTAAAACAATAAACACCTGAGATTGCATGCAGAACTAGCTAGTAACAGATACAATTAGATGGAGACTCCTAAATAAGCAGAGAGGTAAAACAAACATAAAGTAACCTTGTATTGGCAATTAGTCACAAATAACTATATATGAACGGTTAGTTATTTTGTGCAGTGGATTTAACCATTGACCAAATAAAACAAAACAAAATAATTAACCGCACGCTCGACTATGTTTAGCAGAGTATCTACAAAACGCGTTTGTTTATAAAAAGATAACATCAAGTTTTCTGTTTAATTTGTAAGTTTTCTGGACACTGTAAAATATTTTCTCTCGATTTTCTTCTTTGCCCGCAAGAAGAAAAAAATGGATTCATTTAACGTTACCTTTTGGAACGAGGTAACGTCGCGTGGATATTGTTTTAGTGACGATGGGACCAAGTTCTGCGAGAAACTACCCATTGTTGTGAGCTCTTCTGGCGTGTGGGAGAAGTACCTACTACCAAGTGGAACAGGGCTGCTGATATGGGACTATGATCTTCCCCGACTCGAGGCTGTAATCTTCCTAGTACTCTGCTTATGGAATTTTATTTATTTCTTGCTAAAGAAGATACGTCTCCCGGTTCCAAGAATCACCTCTATGATGCTTGTAAGAGCCTTTCTTTTCTTTTAGATTCAAACAAATATATTAGTAGATAACTAACTATAAGGAAATATATATATATATTCTAGGCGATCTCGTAATCCACAAGTTCTCCTATTAAAATCGTTTAAATGTTTTTTTTGTTTTGTTGAAGGCCGGGGCAGCCTTGAGCCAGACGAGTCTTTTGCCTAATGACTGGTTGGTCCAACGCATATTTTTCCCGGATGATCTTAGACCAAAAGTCCCCGACACGGTTGGTGCGTTTGCCTTTGTCTTTTATTGGTTCCTTGAAGGTGTTAAAATGGATGTTGGAATGATTAAGAGGACAGGTTCGAAAGCGGTTTTCACCGGAATCGTCACTGTTCTTTTCCCTATCTTCACGGCTAACATTGTGTTCGGGTCGCTGAGAGAAACTGGTGGTAAGAACTTGACAGGAGTTGAGTACAGGACAATAATTTTCATGCAGAGCATCTCGGCTTTTACTGGTATCTCAAGGCTAATAAGGGATCTAGAGATTGACCACTCAGAGTTCGGAAGGATCGTTCTCTCGACAGCCATGGTGGCTGATGCAACTGGCGTTGGTATTAACGTAGTTGCCCTATTTGCCTGGTCGGACTGGAGGGTCTCCGCCATGCAAGGCGTAGGAGTTGTTGGATTTGTTATAGTGCTGGTTTGGATATTTAGACCGTTGATGTTGTTGGTTGTCAGACGCACACCGGAAGAGAGACCGGTTAAGGAATATGTTATCTACATAATCATCATTTTATCTTTCTTTTCTTTTGAGTATTTGAAGATGCTTCACTTTTTTCCTGCTATTGGGCCTTTCCTTTTGGGGTTGTGTGTGCCTCACGGTCCTCCTCTAGGGTCTGCATTGGTACAAAAGTTTGAAAGCTTTAACACTGGGATCCTCTTGCCACTTTTCTTGTTCTTCCCAATGCTTCAAATCGATGGACCTTGGTTGGTTGAAGAGGTCCAGAAGCTAAGGCATTATGATGGTCAGATGTATGAAGCCTTGAACATCATCGTCGTCGTCTCGGCCTCCAAGATGTTCTTCACAACTATTCCTCCACTGCTAGCTAAAATGCCTTTGACTGACTCTTTCGTTATGTCACTCATTCTCAGCAACAAAGGGTTCGTTGAGATGTGTTATTTTATGTACGCCGTTGAAAAAAAAGTGAGTACTAGTATTATTTTTTGTTTATATCCAAGAATAATCAATATTCTAATTAACTTTGCAATAATCAAATGTTATATATTGTGTTTGATTTACAGACTCTTCAAGTGAAGTCGTTCACGACATTGGCTCTAATGATTCTATTCAGCTCTACGGTATTACCAGTGGTGATACATTACCTATACGATGGGTCGAGCCGTTTCATATGTTTCCAGAAGAGGAATCTAATGAGCTTGAAGCTTGGATCAGAGATGAAATTTCTAACGTGCATTCACAAATCAGACCACATCTCAGGGGTGATAAATTTTCTAGAACAAGCTTTCCCTCTAGAAGATTCCTTGCTTACTTGCAACGTGCTTAATCTCATCGAGCTTGTTGGTTTGGACAATCCACTCTTCATCTCCCACCAAATTCAAAAGGCTGAGCCGGGAGGCCGGTCATATTCCACCAACGTTCTCATCGCTTTTGACGAGTTCAAACATTTCTGGAAATCTATAACGGTGGAATTGTTCACATCCATCTCAAACCCTAAGTACATGCACCAAGAGATTTACTCGCTTGCTCTCGACAAACAAGTTTCTTTTATTATGCTCCCTTTCCACAAAATATGGTCACTCGACCATACAACTGTGGTCTCAGACGACGTGATGCGTAGGAACGTTAACATCAATGTCTTGAGTCAAGCGCCTTGCTCTGTGGGGGTCTTAGTCCATCGCCAAAAGATGGTATCTGCGCAAAAGCGCGAACCCATTTTTAAGGTACGCACATATATTGAAGCTTTGGTTGTTTTCAAACGTCAGGTTTTGTGTTTATGTTTGTTAGTTTCTAATAGTTTTGACCTCCAAATTTTTTTAAAAAATCCCAAATTATAGAAAGATTTTTTTAATTAAAATTAATTTTAAAATGTTTATTGCTTCCAAAATATCAAGATCCCTTGAATTTTTTTTTTTTTTTTTTAATTTGGAATAATTTTTTTCTCAAAAAAGGCACATCTTCGTTTCCCCTCTTAAAAAAACAAACGTAGATATAAGCCAAAAAACAAAATAATAAGTGAACACTTTTATTTGTAAAAAAAACTAGACATTTACACAATCATCTTGAATTTGTCTAAAACCAGGTATGCGCAATTTTTGTGGGCGGGAAAGACGACAGAGAAGCCTTGGCAATGGGGAAGCACATGATGAGGAACCAGAAAGTGAGACTAACCGTGTTGAAGCTAGTCCCAGGGACAGTGGTCGGTATGACCACAGGGTGGGATCAGATGCTGGACACAGCAGAGCTTAAGGAGACGTTGAGGAACAGCATTACACCTTCGGAAGGAGAACATAACTTTGTGGAATATTTGGAGGAGACAGTTGACGACGGTTCCGACACATCAAGGATCCTTCTCTCAATCGCTAGTGCTTTTGATTTATTCGTGGTGGGTAGGAGCTCAGGAATGGGGACCGATGTAACAAGAGCATTGAGTGAATGGACGGAGTTCGATGAGTTAGGTGTGATCGGAGATTTGTTGGTGGCATCAGATTTTCCCCAAAGAGGGTCGGTATTGGTGGTGCAACAACAACAGAATGTAGCTTGTAGATAATTGTATTACATTTATAAGAAGATACCAAAACAGAAATACACTTCTCATATACATGATACATGATACATTTATAGCCACAAAATTCCAAAGTAAAGGAAAATTAAGTGACAATTCGTCTGCCTCGTGGCAATTAGTGCCAAAGCAATTCCCATGTCAAAGAGTTAATCTTCATGTGCAATTCTAAAGAACGACAAAAATAGAAAATAAAACTATTTTTTTTGTGGTTTATATTGTTGTGAGAGTTACGTCCATTTCATTAACTGAGTACGAAGTTTACAAGTTCTATATTTTCGCACTGCATACGAAAGTTCGATATATCCATTATTAAGCATCCATAATACTTTAACAAAAAAAAAGCATCCATAATACTAGTGTTGAAACATAGTGAAAAGTCACTATTTTCCAAAAGTTTTAAAGTGTATTTTTTTTTTTGGTCAACGAAAATGTCTAAAACACATAAGTTTTAACTTTTAATAAGAATCTATAATATTTTTCTTTTATTATTAGCGGATGGAAATTTCTATATATAAAAAATATAAACGATGTAAAAGAAACATGGGATGGAGAACAATGTAGCTACAAATAGCATAGAAAACAAAATAAACATGGTGATTAATTGTTAACTGATACGTACCTATTGTTTGCAGGTCATTCAAGTTTTGTCATTTTCCTAAGTCAAAATTTATTACAAACCCTTTCTTCTAGACTTCTTCTCGTCCCCAATTGAACTACAAACCCTAAACCAATCCACAAGATTTTGATCCTAAAGCTAATCTTCGCCAATTCTCATTTTATCTCCCTAAAATGGATCAACGTGTACACATGGATTACTTGGACGTTGCATGGAGAGGCTACAAGGAAGATAAGAACACGTCTCTATTCTGCGAGACACACCCTTTCACGTTAAACTCGCACGGTGTATGGGAGAGATTGGTTGACAAGTCACGAGGGTTGAGCTTCTGGGAATATCCGCTACCCAATCTCGAGATCATAATATTGTCTACTTTTGTTCTTTGGCGTCTCTTCGAATTCTCATGCAACAAAATGGGTCTTCGAGTACCTAGATTCACTCATATGATGATTGTGAGTTTCTTATCTTAATATACCTCCCCCCATGTTTTTTTTTTTCATTTCAACAAATAACGATGCATTTCTAAAATGTAATTTCTTGTCGGTGAAGGCAGGGGTGATATTAGGTAAAACTTGTCACTTAAGCAGCACCTCTTGGCTCCATAACATATATTTCCCTGATGATAGCCGACCAAAGATCGCCGAGACACTGGGGGGTTTCGGGTTCCTTTTATATTGGTTCCTGAAAGGTGTTACAATGGATGCTGGAACGGGATTGCAGATGGGAAAAAAAGCTAGTGTGATTGGGTTCACCACAATGTTCGTACCCTTGGTATGTGGGAACATCATGTTTAGATTGAGAAAACGAAGAGGCCATATAACCTTGCTGACAACGGAATACAGGTTGCTCATGTTCTTGCAAAGCATATCCGCGTTCACAAGCATTGACACACTCCTAAGAGACCTCAAGATCAAACACTCGGAGTTTGGAAGGATAGCACTTTCGGGTGCCATGGTGACTGACATGATGGCTTTTATTGCAACGTTTTTGAATGCCATGCACTGGGAAGGATATGAAGGATTGGTCCAAACCATATTTAGCTGCTTCTTTTTCGCATGTATGGTATATGTGGTGAGGCCAGCTATGTATTGGGTGATCAAGCAGACTCCAGAAGGGAGGCCGGTCAAGGATATTTACATCTACTTGATTTTGGCGCTCGCTTTCTTCTCTTTCCAATATTTTAAGATGATTGGTCTTTTTGGACCCGCAGGATCATTTGTTCTTGGCTTGACTGTTCCCCACGGATATCCTTTAGGTTCAACTTTTGTTCAAAAGTTTGAGAGCTTTAATCTTGGGGTTATATTTCCTCTCTTTGGATCATTAACCATGATGCAACTGGATCTCTCATGGTTATTGAAAGAGTGTGTAAATCTTGCACGGATGGAGGGCCAGCTATATGAGGCTGTTTCCCTTATTCTTTCTGTGAATGTCACAAAATTCATTGCTTCAACCATAGCTGCATATGCTTTTAAAATGCCCTTAAGAGACTCCTTTGCTCTAGCCCTTGTATATAGTAATAAGGGGGTCTTCGAGCTCTCCTACTTCACATATGCCGTTGAAATAAAGGTACCTTCCGTTCTATATATGTATCAATATGAAGATTGTATGGTTTTTTGTTAACAACACACATATTAAATCATTGAACATCTTTGACAGAAAGTAACACCAGAAGTTTTCACAATCATAGCTACGTTCATCTTCTTAAACTCTATCTTCATACCAATGGCCTTGGAGCTCGTCCATGACCCAACCAAAAGATTCAAATGCTACCAAAAAAGGAATATGGTAATCTTGAAAGACGGCGGAGAGCTCCAGTCTCTTGTGTGCATCTACAAACCTGATCACATAACTTCTATGATCAGCCTTTCAGGAGCTTTCAACCCATCAGAATATTCCCCAATGGCGTGCAATGTACTCCACCTCATTGAACTTATGGGTCAGGCCAGTCCTATGTTCATTTCCCACCAGTTGCAACAACCAGAGCCCGGAAGTATTTCTTGTTCCGACAGTGTCATAAGTTCATTCCGTAGCTTCCACAAACAATTCTTTGAATATATATCATTGGATATTTTCACTTCAGTCTCTATGTCCAAACACATGCATGAGGATATTTGTTGGCTAGCCCTATCCAGAAGCCTATATCTGATTCTGCTTCCTTTCCACCGTACCTGGTCTGTTGATCGCTCCACAGTTATCTCCAGCGATGATAAGCTGAGAATGATCAACATTAACGTCTTGAGACGAGCCCCGTGCTCTGTTGGAATCTTTATCTATCGCAAACCCATCGTGGAACATCATATGGCCGAGTATCACAGCAAGGTACTGATATTATCCAAATAACACATTTCGATTTTTAATTTAGTTCTAAAAGTCTATCTATCATTTTTGCCTAGCTATGTGGAGATATAAGGCCAAAATTTTTATAAAACAAGATACTTTCATTTTTAAAAGAAATACTTTTGCAGGTAATTTGGTGTTTGCATGTACAATTTTGTTTGCAATGCACATGAAAATGAAAAAGGCTAGTGTATAACCTTATCAAGCTCTCACCTATGCAGATATGTTTAATTTTTAACGATGGAAAGGACGATAGAGAGGCTTTGGCGGTAACTAATCGAATGAGACTGACAGAGAAGCGGATAAGCCTCACTATCATAAGATTCATTCCAAAAATTTCTGAAATAGAGAACCAGTACTTGGGGGAGAACTTCCAAATGGTTAGCCTGAAGGAGACCGTGACTAACATCATTGGGTTCGACGTCAAGGAAAATGATGACTATGTGACATATATCGATACAACGGTTTCCGATGGATCTGAGACCTCCAAAATCTTGCGATCCATGGCCAATGATTATGACTTGTTTGTAGTTGGGAGAAGCAGCGGAGTGGGTACCGAGGTTACAAACGGAATTAGTGAGTGGGCTGAGTTTGATGAATTGGGACCCATTGGAGATTTACTAGCATCACATGAGTTTCCTTCTAGAGCGTCAGTGTTGGTTGTACAAAAACAAGAATACTTTCATAGTGCCAAAAGCAAAAGAGGGTTATCTAAGTGATGCATGTGAGATATGTTCACTGCTCAGCTCTTTTATTTGTGCTTGTCGTAGAAAAATAGTTTAGGATGTATAAAGTGCGTCAAGTTATGGAGTACAATGATTGGATTTTCTTCAGAAAATGATAATTTCAAGATTTTCTTCTAAATATGATAAAAAAAATTGATCGCTTCTTAGATTACCAAAATTAACCTCCTTTTTACTTATTTAGAAAAAGTGTCCGACGGTTCAATTCAAACCAAGAACTAGGGTTGGGCAAATAAACCGAACCCGAAAATCCGAACCGAACCCGATCCGATAAAAATGAATCCGAACCGATCCGAACCCGACATAAATACCGAATAGATCCTGTTTTTTGGTATTTTGGGTTATGGGTATTATCCGAACCGAACCCGGACCTAAATGGATATCCGATAGAACCCGAAACATTTAAAATCACAAAAAGAACTTCTACCAAATATGATCTTAATTCTTAATATGTATCCAAAATACTTTAAGATATTATTGAACTTCTAAAATAATTATCTGTTACACGAAGGTTGATGGTGGAATGTGGCGGTTATGTTGAAGCCTGAAGTTTTTAGATTTTGGTTTTGTTTTCATTGAATAATGTTTCTCATTTCATGAGAACTTAGTTTTTGTTTTATGATTTTATTTATCTGGTTTTTTTTCTATCACTAACTATGTTTATCTTTCGCTTGATTTTGAATGATCACGTTTGATGTTTTTTCTTATTTTTGAATCGATTTTACTTATGTTTTGGCTATTAAAATATGTACAAATCATGTATTTTAAATCCGAAGAACCGATTTCATTTATGTTTTAGTTACAAAATAGGTTCAAATCAGGTATTTTTAAACCGAAGAACCGATTGGGACCCGAACCCGAAAGTACAATGGGTTATACCGGTTTTTTGAAGATTTACTAACCCCGATCCGAACCCGATAGAACCCGAACCGGTCCCGAACTGAACTTTTATATAACCCGAATGGGGTTGATTTTGATAAATTGGGTTGATTTTGATAAACCCGATAAACCAAAACCCGAATGGATAAAACCGAAACCCGATTGGGACCCCGAATGCCCATGCCTACCAAGAACTGTCAACCATCTTCATAATATATTTGTTTTTACATCGAAATTGAATTAGAACAACCAATAAAATATTTTTTTATAAAAACAGATCTCGTAGCTAAAAGATCTGCACCATCTTCATAATATTGTTTACAAATAACCCTTACAAAAACTTTTTTAACCCTAAAAACATAAGGAGCCGTCGGCAGGGCCCGCATGATCCTTTCCAACTATAGCTACCATTGCTATAACAATTCAGAAATAGATTATCTTTTAATAACATGATCCTTTTAAGAAATACTAAAATAGAAAAACGTTATAATTAATTTTATTAGCAGTAAAGAGGTTAATTTTGAGGTCTAGATGGATTAACCATCTCATTTTAGAGCCGTCGGCTAGAGTGTTTATTTAGAGTGCCTGATTAATGAGATCATGGTATTTTAAAGCAATACAAAACTTACAAACGCCATAAGAGACGGACATAACACATGGACACTATATTTATCCACAATTTCTGATTATCTTAGAGATATTTATGGGATTTAAGAAACCATTTGACCGGTCTTTTTAGTTCTTCCTTTCACTGGAAAACAAAGAATTTTCATTGATAAAAATTTGTTCCAGATGGATGCACAAGAGGAGACTTGGCATAAAGGGATGTTGGAGGACCATATGAAAAGAGAAGAAATGGGGAAAAATATGATTTGTGATGTAAGTCCACATATAATGTTGAACTCACGCGGTGCCTGGGAGAAACTGGCTTCTGGATCTGAAGGATTACCATTCTGGGAGTACCCTCTTCCTAAACTAGAGATCATAATTCTCTCCACGTTCATATCCTGGCGTTTCTTTGATATCTTGTTCAAGAAGTTAGGTGTTCCTATTCCAAGGTTCACCTCCATGATGCTTGTAAGTATTTACGGGTTTTAAGTATTTCAATCTGATCAGATAATATAAGGACAGGTTCTGAAATTTTGGGAATTTTAAACAATTTAGTAAAAACTTTAATAATTAAAAAAAAGAATTGAGGGAACTATGTATATATATTAATCAAAAAGGACATAAGGCTAATGTTTCACTTGGTTCATGACCAGCAGCTCTGATCAGATACAATGTTCTCTTGTTTTTGAAAGGTTGGGGCAGTCTTAAGTGAGTCGTTTCAGCCGATGCAGATGTCATGGTTTCGACACATTTTTATCCCTGACGATTATATGCCAAATGTTGCTGAGACCATTGGTACATTTGCTTTTACTCTAAATTGGTTCCTAAGAGGTGTGACTACAAATGTTGGCATGCTAAAAAAGTCCAAAACTAAGAGTACTGCAATTGGAGTCACCTCAATGATAATCCCATGGTATATTGGAAAAATCGTTTATTCATCTAGAGAGAAATCAAGTATCCTAACCATGACCCGTATGGAGTATTCAATAAGTATATTCACCATGAGCATGGCGCCATTCACTTGCATCAACATGCTCCTTACCGACCTCAAAGTAGTTCACACTGAGTTCGGTCAAATCGCTCAGTCTTCAGCAATGGTAATCGATGTACTCGCTTTTTGCATGAGCGTATGGGCTAACGTTAGCTACAGTTATAGAATTGGTATACGGATGGGAGTTGCTTTAATGATCTTCTTTGTTTTCTTGTACCTTGTGCGACAAGCAATGCTTTGGGTGGTTAGACATACACCAGAGGGAACACCTGTGAAAAGCATTTATCTCTACATTGGTCTCTTGCTAGCTTACTTGTCTCACATTTACTGGACTCGCTTCTTGTTCTTCGGACCGTTGGGTGCGTTTGTTCTTGGTTTGGCTATCCCAGACGGACCACCATTAGGATCGGTCTTTATAAAAAAGTTCGACAGTTTCAACGAGGGAATTTTTTTACCACTCTTTGGATCATTTACCATGATGAAATTAGATTGGTCATTTCTAATAAAGGAGATTGGAAATGGAAAGTTTCTCCATGGACATACCTATGAGTGTTTTTCATTCCTTCTCGTCTTATACGTAGCGAAGTTCGTGACTTCTTTCCTCTCAGCCATAGCTGCAAGGATGCCTTTGAGAGACTCGGTTATTCTAGGTATCATTATGGGCACAAAGAGTAGTTTCGAGCTGGCTTACGTGCTCCAAGCCTTCGAAAAAGAGGTAAGAATCTTGTTGCTATATATAACTTAATTCATTAGGAAAATCCATTAAATAACACAAAATTTGTGACAAAAATAAGTAAATAACAAAATTTCAAAAATAGTATTAATTAAAGGATAAAATGACTAAATTACTCAAAATCTTAAACTCTTAACCTAATTTCATCTCCTAAATATTAAACTCTAATCATTAAATCCAAACCTAAATATAAAATAAAAAGTTTTTTTTACTTTTAGTTAATAATATTTTGAGAATTTTTCTCATCATGTAATATTTTTGAAATAAAAATATTTCTGTAATTCATTTTAATGTTTCTGTCTTTAAACAGATAATTAGTTTGGAGATTTTCTCGCTCCTGGGCATATACATTCTCGCAAACTCTTTGTTAACACCGATGGGTATACATTTCTTGTACGACCGGGCCAAGAGATTTGCATGTTATGGGAGAAGAAGCTTGAAACATAAGTCGGAACTACAATTGTTGGTGTGCATCAACAAGCCTGACAACATAACATCCATGATCAACCTTCTAAGAGCTACTGCACCATCTAAAGACTCTCCAGTGTCGTGTTGTGTTCTTCACTTACTTGAGCTTGTGGGTAAAGCTACTCCCACGTTTATCTCTCACCAGCTTCAGAAACCAAAGCCTGGAAGCAGATCTTACTCGGAAAATGTCATAAGCTCCTTCCAACTGTTTCAAGAGATTAATCAGGACTACACATCTATACACATCTTCACCTCTTTAACTTCAGTTAAAGAGATGCATGAACACATTTGTTGGTTTGCTCTTGATAAAAGTTCATATCTTATTCTCCTCTCTTTTCACCGCACTTGGGGGGCTAATGGTTATGGCGTTACCTCGGACGATCAAACACTGAGACATCTTAATCGTAATGTCCTGAAACGAGCACCTTGCTCGGTCGGAATCCTTGTTTATCGTAAACCATTATGGCAACCCAAATCCATAGAATCTCCATGCAGGGTACGTAACTTTGCATTCTACCATTCTAAATTGTTTTTCTTTTTTTTTTTTGATGAAATTTCAAATTTATTCATCCTTTATGGAACTAACATTTACAAAGAATAAGAGTTTTAATAACTACTTTGCTAAACAACGTTGGACTAAATATAAACTAAAATAAGGTAAAAAAGATAGAAGAGCTGCATGACTACATAGTGTGAGTGAACCACCGTCGCATAAGCCCCTCAAGCTTATGCCCTGCTTTGTACTTAAGCGATGAAATGCGATTCCTTATCGCTTTGTCTACTGTCTTGCCCATAGCTTCTGCTGTCATCCAACTAGTGTGGTGCCTCCGCGCATTCCGTTCCCTCTAGATATGATAAAGAGTTGTTTGAAACAACATTTTGATAAGAATAGTATCCATTGACCCATCTCGGAGCCCCTCCATGTGGTCTAGTGTGAGCTGCCAGTCCGGATCAGTATGAGAACCCATGATGCGATTTGCCAGTCCATGCCAAACCGTATAAGAGTATGGGCATGCAAAGAACAAATGGTCCCTTGTCTCATCAACCTCGCCACACAACGTACAACCCTGTATCATCCCCCAAGACCGCATCCTATCACCAGTGGATAACCTATTCTTTACAGCAAGCCAAGTAATGAACGAGTACCGGGGCACCCCTTGCGTGAACCAAACAACCTTACTCCATCCCACTGGCCCCTTTTTCACTCGAATTTGGTCCCACGTCTTCTTGGAAGAGAAGTTCTCATGATAATCATCATCTCCAGCTTTCCATAAGACCACATCTCGTCCATACTGAGCATCAGGGACTGGTTCAGCTATGATGGCAGCATGAAGCTCATGATAGTGTCGACTCCGCTCTCCTCGTAGTGCCCATTCATTCTGTTTAACCGCTTCGCTAACAGTAGCTCGCCGAGGTAGACCAATGTAGGTGGTACCAGCAGCACCCGTGATATCAATCAAGCGTCCCTTATCTAGCCAATTATCAAACCAGAAGTAAGTTGATTTACCATCCTTGACCTCAAACTTGAGAAAATTATAGGCAGTATCTCGAAGCTTGAGGAGTTTCCTCCACATCCAAGACCCTTTTAATCACCGAATTGATAAGTTGAAGACGACCCGCAAACGATAAACTTCTGTTAGACCAAGTTAGCATTTTGCAGCGTACCTTATCGATCAACGGTTCATAATCGATCGGAGTGAGAGATTTAGTCGTCAGCGGCAAACCCAAATAACGGACTGGGAGCGTGCCTGCACTGATTCCCATAGCTGTAGCTTCCTCTAAAAGTGTGTCTAAGGCTGGGCCTGCGGCAAAAATAGTAGATTTTGACGCGTTGATATGGAGTCCTGACATCGCGGCAAAATCACTCATCACCTCCATTACACCTCTTAGTGAATCAACTGATCCATCAGTGAACACTACTATATCATCTGCAAAGCTTAGATGTGTCAATTCTACTCCCTGACAGTGAGGATGATACTGAAACTCTCCTGCTGCTGCTGCCTTATTGAGAAGCTTGGACAGAACATTACTAAGAATGACGTACAGATAGGGAGAAAGTGAGCACCCCTGTCTGATACCTCTAGCACTGGTAAAGAAGCCCTCCAGACTACCATTAACTGAGATGGAAAATGTTGCAGTGGAGATGCATAGACCAATCCAATGCACAAATTGAAGCAACAGACCCATAGCTTTTAACACAGAAGTTATAAAGGACCATTTGACTGTATCAAAAGCCTTGGAGAAATCAAATTTGATAGCACTTCTTTGCATAGCATCAAACTTATGATATCCATTGACCAACTCTGAAGCTAGTAACACATTTTCAAGGAGCAGTCTACCGGTAATGAAGGCACTCTGATTAGGTTCAATGGCGTCCGGAAATATAATTCGTAATCTGTTTGCAAGTACCTTGGAGATTACCTTATACAGAAGGTTACAACAGGCAATGGGGCGGAAATCTTTCATTTTCTCAGCATTCTCAGTCTTCGGAATGAGAGAGAGTATTGTCGCATTGATACCAGACGGGAGGAACCCAAATAGGAAGAAGGACTGGATAGCTGTGATGAAGTCATGTCCTATCACTTTCCAAGCTGCCACATAGAACTCTTTAGTAAACCCATCCGGTCCCGACACCTTGTCATTAGGCAGAGAAAGAAGCGCCTCATAGATTTCCTGAGCAGTTACTGGAGACACCAGAGAGGCTGAGGCAACTGGAGGACATCGGAAGGTCAAAAGATCCTGTAAAGAAGCAACAGAGATCTCCTCTGTTTGCTCTTGTGCCTGCAAGAATCGTTGGAAGTGAGCAACTGATTCTCTCTTAATGTCCCCTGGTGAAGTGAGAACTTCTCCTTGCTCTGTTACCAGTCGACGAATCGAGTTTCTGGCTGCTCTGATCTGAACCGAGCGATGAAAGAAACAAGTGTTCAAGTCTCCAGCCTGTAACCAACGAATACACGACTTTTGCCTATAGAACTTCTCTTCAATGCGAGCTAGTTTATGCCATTTATCAGAAGCTTCAGCCGTCTGTGCAAAATTCGCAGAGCTAGGATCCACCAGCACTCTATTCTGACATTCACATAACTCCTCGAACGCTTGCTTAGTTCTGTTGGTAATATCTCCATAGTGCGAGCGATTGATAGCTCTAAGGACCGGTTTGAGAAGTTTAAGTTTCCTATGAAAATCTGTCAGAGCTGTGCGGGAATGAAATAGTCGAGCTGAAGAGCTCCAAGATTCCTGGATAGATGGGATGAACTCCTCGTTATCTGCAAGAAAGTTGAAGTAACGAAAAGGCTTCCTCACTTCATCCTGAATTCCAGACAATTTGATCAGACATCGAGCATGATCTGACACACCTCCAGCATCAAAGTAAGCATGAGAATTGGGATATAGTCGCAACCAATCTCCATTGACCAAAGCTCTATCTAGTTTTTTCCCAATTGGGTCCCCATTTCTCTGATTCCACCATGTAAAGAGAGCCCCTCCGAACACCAGATCAACAAGGGAACAGTCCGTGACAGCCTCCTGAAATGCCCTCATGTTTATCTGATCAGAACGGTAATCCATACTACGCGAGTGCTCACTAGAAGACAACGTAACATTATAATCACCCAGCAAGATCCAAGGCAAGTTCAAATGAGCATACTCAGCTTGTGTTTCTCGCATCTCAGTCCATAGCTGAAGCAGTTGAAGTTCCAGGCATTAGGCGCATAATCTTTTCCGGATTGGGAGTTAATTTTCAGATATTCTGATTTACGTAATATTTTTTTTGTACCAAATGTGGTTTGAATCTGAGGTACACAAAACAACCAATCTTTTTGTAGTATTACTAAGCTACCAACACTTTGGCACTATTCTACAATGTTTTTTTTTTGTTTTCCATATATAATAATAAGTCAACATTATTGTCACACAAACAAATGCAGGTGTGCTTGGTTTACGTGGGAGGGAACGATGACAAAGAGGCGTTAGCATTAGCAGACCACATGAGAGGCAACCAGAACGTGAGTATAACGGTGCTGACTCTGATCCCTATCTCTAAAACCGAGGAGGGCAGCGAGTCGAGTCAGAGTCAAATGGTAGACACTTGCCAGGTTGAAGAGAAGCCTGGAGATAACTCCATCACGTACATTGTTAGAATGGTGGAGGATGGGAATAAGACTTCCGAGATTCTGCACTCAGTGGCTTATGACTATGATATGTTTTTGGTCGGAAGAAGTAGCGGGATGGGTACTGCGGTCACCAAAGGACTAGGGGATTGGACGGAGTTCGATGAACTTGGTGTCATTGGTGATTTGATAGCATCCGAAGATTTTCCTTCTAGAGCATCCGTCTTGGTTATCCAACAACAAGAGTGAGCTATAGAGTAGTGGCCTTTTCCTTGAAATCAAATTGGCTTCAATCTTTGTTGAGATTGAGATCATTTAATTACGACCAAGAAATGTAAACTGGATCTTGTATTTTATATATCCAGAGGACTCTCAAACGTAGATTGCTCCTTCTTGTGTTGTAATGATTATATAGAACACATGTATAGTGGGCAAGAGGTGTCCTTGGAACAGTTATATGAAATGAAACAAGATATGCAATTTTATCAAAAACCTTCTATTTTAAAATAATTAATCAAATTTTTAAAAAATTATTTTTAAAACTAATTTATTATTTATAATACTATGATACTTTACATAAACGATCACACAACTAACAATTTTACCCAAAAAAACCTAACAATTTTACTTATCATAAAATAAACTTTATTTTTGACAGTTTTGTTTATATAAATTTGCGCTCTAAAAATCCACGTTTTACCGTTGTATTTGTATCATGTTAAAAAATTTATACTCCCTTCCACTACAAGAAAACATAATCTTAACGAGGGCGGTTTTCCTCGCTAATTCGTCGTAAAAGAGGCTTTACGACGAATTAGCGAGGAAACGCGTTTGCTCGTTACACGTCTGTCGTAACACATATTTCCTCGCTAATTCGTCGTAACTTAGCGAGGAATATATTTCGTCGTAAAGACGAAGTAGGACGATTCGTCGTAAAGACCACGTCAATATTCCACGTAAGGACGTCGCTATAATACCTCGTAAATACCTCGAAAATAGTTCCTCGTAACCTACACGCAAATACCTTGAAAGAGTTTCCTCG